>NW_026647827.1:0-71950 GCF_950295315.1 Erinaceus europaeus
CAGAAGGAAATTGAACCACCTTATCTCACCAAAAACAAAAATCAACTCCAAATGGATCGAGGACCTGGATGTTACACCAGAAACTATCAAATACTTAGAGGAAAACATTGGTGGAACACTTTCCCATCTAAAACTCAAGGGCATCTTTGATGAAACAAACCCAACTGCAAGGAAGACTAAAGCAGAAACAAACCAATGGGACTACATCAAATTGAAAAGCTTCTGCACAGCCAAAGAAACTATCATACATCAAATTGAAAAGCTTCTGCACAGCCAAAGAAACTATCACACAAAGAGACCCCTCACAGAATGGGAGATCTTCACATGCCATACATCAGACAAGAGACTAATAACCAAAATATATAAAGAGCTCAGTAAACTTAGCACCAAAAAAGCAAATGACCCCATACAAAAATGGGCAGAGGATATGAACAAGATATTCACTTCAGAGGAGATCCAAAAGGCTAACAAACATATGAAAAACTGCTCCAGGTCGCTGATTGTCAGAGAAATGCAAATAAAGACAACACTGAGATACCACCTCACTTTTTTATGTATGAGAATGGCATACATAAAAAAGGATAGGATAGTCCAAAGTCTTGTCCTAGGTTCCATCCCTCCACATCACTGAAATCCAGAGCTGATCAGTGCTCTGGTTAAAAAAAAAAAAGGAGGGAGTCGGGCTGTAGCGCAGCGGGTTAAGCGCAGGTGGCGCAAAGCACAAGGACCGGCTTAAGGATCCCGGTTCGAACCCCGGCTCCCCACCTGCAGGGGAGTCGCTTCACAGGCGGTGAAGCAGGTCTGCAGGTGTCTATCTTTCTCTCCTCCTCTCTGTCTTCCCCTCCTCTCTCCATTTCTCTCTGTCCTATCCAACAACGACAAATGTTGGAGAGGCTGTGGGGACAGAGGAACCCTTCTGCACTGCTGGTGGGACTGTATATTGGTCCAGCCTCTCTGGAGAGCAGTCTGGAGAACCCTCACAAGGGTTCTCATAGACCTTCCATATGACCCAGTAATTCCTCTCCTGGCGATATGCCCCAAGGATTCCATAATGCCCAATCAAAAACATATGTTTACACCTATGTTCATAGCAGCACAATTCATAATAGCTAAAACCTGGAAGCAACCCAGGTGCCCAACAACAGATGAGTGGCTGAGAAAGCTGTGGTATATATACACAATGGAATACTATACGGCTATTAAGAACAATGAACCCACCTTATCTGACCCATCTTGGATGGAGCTAGAAGGAATTATGTTAAGTGAGCTAAGTCAGAAAGATAAAGATGAGTATGGAATGATCCCACTCATCAACAGAAGTTGAGAAAGAAGAACAGAAAGGGAAACTAAAAGCAGGATCTGATTAAATCGAGAGAGAGTAGGGCACCAAAGTAAAACCCTATGGTGAGGGGGAGGGTGGACATTCAGCTTCCTGGGGCGGGAAGGGGGTAGGGGGTGGGTGGCATGGGACACAGTCTTTTGGTGGTGGGAATGGTGTTTATGTACATTCCTATTAAAGTGTAAACATATAAACCACTATTTAATTAATATGAGGGGAAAATTGATTGTATATCTCAAACTTTTTAAAACACAGACTGAGTCTTTTTAATACATAGGCTGAGTCTTTGATATGCTGACTCTCTCAAAAGTCTAGACCAGGCAGAACAGAAGCAACCGGTAGCACAGCTATATACAAGATGCTGGGTATTATACAGCAAACCCTAACAAAGGGACTTTTCAAAGTTAACCCAATTACCAAATAATGTGATGATAAAATAACTATCCATTGTTTTCTTGAACCCTAAGACAGCAGGAACCTCACATTTCCACTATAGAGCCTATATTTCCCCCAGTCCTGGAACCTTTGGGTGGGACCCACTTTCCTGCATGCATCTCTCAATGCATATCAAATAATATTGCACCCACCGATTGCAACCTAATCAACACAACGAGTACCACCCCAGCATGCTTCACTTCAGACTGTGTCCAGAGACTTTAGGTGTGGAAAGACAACCCTTTAACTTCATCACTCGGGTGAGACCTTTCCTTTCACAGTATTCTCTAATTCCATTCCAGGTGGTCCACTCCCCAATAAAGTCCCCAAACCTAGACAAGGTCCCCTGAGATAGAGCATATGTTCACACGTGTCCATAAACCAGGGTAAAATATATACCTGAAAGCAGAAGTACACAATACTCTGCAGTGAGTACCCCCCAACACTTCATCTGCACTATTCAAGCCTTTAGGTCCATGATTGTTCAACAATTTCTTTGGCTTTGTATGTTAACTCTTTTTTCAACCACCAGGTTCCGGATGCCAGCTTGATGCCGACTAGACTTCCCTGGACTGACGACCCCACCAATGTGTCCTGGAGCTCCGCTTCCCTAGAGACCCACCCTATTAAGGAAAGAGAGGCAGACTGGGAGTATGGATCAATCAGTCAACACCCATGTTCAGTGGGGAAGAAATTACAGAAGCCAGACCTTCCACCTTCTGCAACCCATAAGGACCCTGGGTCCATACTCCCAGAAGGATAGAGAATGGCAAAGCTATCAGGGGAGGGGATGGGATATGGAGATTGGGTGGTGGGAATTGTGTGGAGTTGTAAACCTCCTATCCTACGGTTTTGTTAATGTCTCCTTTCATAAATAAATAAATAAATAAATTTAAAATATAAAAAAGAAAAGAAAGCCTTGTCCTGGCCTATTCCCCAGAGAGGGTCCAGGGCTTCTTCCCCCAGAATAAGCTCTACTGTGAGGAAACTTCATTTGCTCTAAGCTGTGAGTCTCCAGACTGGCCTGCAGGACGTCTCTGGGACTCAACCTATGAACTAGGATGGAACAGCTGCTTTTGATTTAAGGAAATTCCCCACTCCCAATTGAAGCGAGTAGTTCTTGAAGTTGAAGCTGTGCAGGCTCTTCTCAACCAGCCAGGAGGGCGTATTCATGGCAGCTCTGGCTCCTTACACAAGCTTTCACTTCCTGTCTCATGCAGAAACCTAGCACTGAATATTCATTCATCTTCAGGGGCCTCAACTCAGATCTCCTCTGCTCCAAAAGCAAGATAGGAGAGAGAAAGAGAAGGGGTGGGGGTGGGGAAGTAAAGTTTGACAGAAAAAAAAAAAAAAAAACTAAGTCTCGAGCTAGCAAGTTCCTAACACTATAAAAAGTTGTTAACATAACTTCCTCCTGAATCAATATTTGGCCTCCCATGTTCCATTGAGACTGCAAAAGGAGAAAGAAAAGCAAAGAAGCTGAGAGGAGAGGGGGCTAGACAAAAAGAGATAGTTACAGAGAGAAACAGAGAAGTAGAGGCCAGAACAAAGAGGAAGAAAGAAAGAAAGAAAGAAAGAAAGAAAGAAAGAAAGAAAGAAAGAAAGAAAGAAAGAAAGGGAGGACTGGAAGGAAAGAATGAAGGGGGTGGAGAGAGAGAGAGGAGAGAGAGAGAGAGAATATCAAGTCGGTGGGGGTAGATAGCATAATGGTTATGCAGAGACTCTTGTGCCTGAGGCTCTGAAATCCCAGGTTTAAACCCCCTCCCCACCACACACACACTATCATAATGGTAGATAGAGCTGAGCAGTACTCTTGTAAAAAATAAATAAATAAATAAATAAATAAAACAATGAAATAAAGGAAGAAAAGAAAGAGAAAATGTCAAGTCTAAACCCTCAGATTCATTTACACTACAGTCATGGTATACATAAATCTATAGTATTATTACAGAAGAAGCATAATGTTTCTGCTGAAGACTTCCATGCTTGAGGTTCTAAAGTCTCAAGTTCAATCCCTAGGAACATCATAAGCCAGAGCTAAGCAATGTTCTGGTTAAAAAGAAAAAGAAAAAAAAAGTTTATCAATTTCAAGTTCATGTTCTGCCTAAATTTGCTTGTTCACCAAATCACACTGAAATGAGATTTGTGCTGCCTGCAGAATTCCACAACTTCTTGTGGAGAGTTTTTTGTCTGATTGTTCTTTCTTCTAGTTTCAGTTGGAAAGGGACATAGTGGAAGAGGAGAGAAAAGTCACACACAGAAAGACAGACACCACAGCACCATTCCACAATTCATGGAACTTCCCCTTTGGGTCATATATGATGTGCCCATGTGGTTCTGGAGACTCAAATCCAGGTCCTCTTGAAAAGCAAACAGTATGTTCTACCAGGTGAGCTACCTCCTAGCCTGTGAGATCAAGAACATTCAAGGCATGCTTGATGACTGGGGACTCAGATGAAGAATTACAACCACTCCAAGACTTGTGGCAAAGAAGGGATCAGTCCCAAACTCATTGTTGTCTCTCCTTCCCTCCCATCTCCCTTCCCTCCCTTCCTCTATCTGTTTCTTGAAGTCTTTCTTTCTTCCTTCTATTCTATGTCCATTTCTTCCTCCCCTCCACCCCTTCTCTTCCTTCCTTCGCTCAACCCTTTTCTCTTCCTTTCTTCTTTCCTTCCTTCCAAACTCCCTCCTTTTCTCTCTCTTTGCCTTCCTTTCCTTCTTTCCTGCTCTCTTTCTCTCTTTTTTTCTTTCTTCCTTTCTTTCCCTAGAGCACTGCTCAGCTCTGGCTTATATTAGTGCTGGGTGTGGACTGAACCTGGAACCTTTAAGCCTAGAATTTAAAAGTCAGTTTTCCTGGTTGAAACCCCTTTTCACTGAGAGCTTGACAGATATCTTGACATTCTCTTCTGGCTTTCAGAGTTTGTGTGGAGAAGTCTACTGTTAAGTCTTAAGGGTTTTCCTCTATACGTGACTTTTTGTGTTTCTCTTGCAGCCTTTATGATCCTTTCTTTATCTTTACTTCTAGTCAGGGGTTTCTGGGATTCCCATGTAGACATTAAGGGCCTAGACCTTTGACAGATCCCTCTCTCCACTATCACTGGTCATCTCCATCAGGAACAGCATCATGGACCCTCTTATGGGCCTCTATAGTATCTTGCCCTCAATGTAGAACAATAGAAGGGACTTCCCCACTCTCCAAAGGGAGGCTGGAACAACATACTCTGGCACTCAAGGAAGACTGGTCCTGAAATGAGTACAGTCTAGAATATTCCTAGCTATGACCATGGAATGCGAGCTCAAACCTACAGGGGTGCAGAGGTTATGCAGTTCCTGTGCAGAATATGAGCGCCAGATCAGAGCTATAGGGTTTACAGTTAACGGTAATTACATACCTTTCCCAGATGTGGGAGATACTCTCTTCCCTGATCTAGCTTTCTAGTCCTATTTCTTTTTTAACACTTTTTAAAAAATAAATAAACACTATTTTAGTTTTTTTTTTCATTGTTAGGACAGAGAAAAATGAAGAAAGGAGGGGAAGATAGAGAGGGAGAGAGAAAGATAGACACCTGCAGACTTGCTTCACCATCTATGAAGTGACTTCCTCACAGGTGGGGATATTTTGGGGGGTTTTTCATATTTTTACTTACTTACTATAGAGACAGAGAGAAATTGAAAGAGGAGAGGTGCTGGGAAATTGTGCCAATGCAGTCACATCTGCCATGTTGTCCCCTCAGGCTACTGCTAGTTCCCGCGAGAGTTGGGACATTCTCGGAGTGCCTGTTCAGCCATGTTGTGCCCTCAGGACATTGTCTATATCCCCGCGATATCTGGAGTGCTCTCGTTACTCCTCCCCCCCTCCCATTCTCATGAGAGTTATCATCCTATCCTGGAGTGCTATGGTTACTCCTCCCCCTTCCCATTCTCGCTAAAGCTACTCCTATAAAAACCCTTCATTTTCCGCACCTCGCTCTCTTGCCGGCACTCCACTCTGGTGTTCAGACGCAGGAAAGGTTACTGCATGAGGCGGCCATTTTCTCTACCTCCATGTGGCCCAACCTGCTTCTCTAACACCCAACTCTGAGGTGCCAGCGCGAATAAAGATTTGTGTTTCCTCTTCGCTCCGGACCCTCTCTCTCTCTTCTCTGCAGCCCGTGCACTACAACATCTGGCTCTACAACAGAGAGGGAGAGAGGGAGAGAGACACCTGCAGCCCTGTTCACCACTTGTGAAGCTTCCTCTCTGCAGGTGTGGGCCAGGGTCTTGAACCTGGGTCCTTACACACAGTAATATCTGCACTCAACCAGGTGTGCCAACACATGGCCTCTCTAGTCCAATTTATAATTCTGATACCATTTCCACAGACAATACCTTTAACCCACATACATGTTAATTGTTGGGCTCAGGCAAAAATTAGTAAAATCATGGGCCCATTTTAATATACCTAAAATAGACTTCCTAGCTCCTTCCATGAAGACCCAAAGTCTCATCTGCTATATTCTTTTTACCTTTAGATGCCTGATTATTAAACAATTTGTTCTGCTTTATATCTTAATGCTTTTTCAGCCATTTTGCAGATGCTACCATGACGCCAACCTGACTTCCCTGAGCAGATTACCTCACTAATGTGCCCTGGAACCCCACCTCTCCTAGGGAAAGATAGAAACAGGCTAGGAGTGTGGATTGACCTGCTAACACCCATGTCCAGTGAAGAAGCGATTACAGAAGTGAGACCTTCCACCTTCTGCACCCCTTAGTGATCCCAGGCCCATAATCTCAGAGGGATAAAGAATAGGAAAACAGGGGTCCAGGTGGTAGGCACACCAGCTTAAGCACACATAGTGTGAAGCACAAGGGCTGGCTCAATGATCCCGGCTCAAGGCTCTGGCTCCCTACCGGCAAGGGGGTCGCTTCACAGGTGGTGAAGCAGGTCTGCAGGTGTCTATCTTTCTCTCCCCTTTCTGTCTTCCCTTCCTCTCTCAATTTCTCTCTGTCCTATCCAACAACAACAATAGCAACAACAATGCCAGTAGCAGCAGCAACAACAACAGTGTAAAAAATATGGCCTCCAGGAACAGTGGATTCATAGTGCATGCACCAAGCCCCAGCAATAACCCTTGAGGCAAAAAAAAAAAAAAAAAAGAATAGGAAAGCTTCCAAGCTTCCAATTGAGGGAATAGGAGATATGGAACACTGGTAGTGGGAATTGTGTGAAATTGTACCCCTCTTATCCTATAGTCTTGTCAATCATTATTGAACCAATGAAAAAGTAAAAATAAAAGTCAATTTTCTCCTGGATTTGAGATCTACCTGTTGGTGCCAAGTGGTGGCGCACCTGGTGGAGTACATATGTTACAGAGCCCAAGGACCCAGGTTCAAGCCCTTGGTCCACACCTGCAGGGGAAAGCTTTGTGAGTGATGAAGCAGGGTTGCAAGTGTCTGCCTCTCTCTCTACTTTCCACTTCCCTCTTGATCTCTGTCTCTATCAAAATAATAAAGATAATAAAAAATTAAAATAAATAAAAAGAGATCTACCTTTTGATATCTGAGTTATCCAGAGCTAATTCAAAAAACTTACTCAAGATCCAGGAGGTAGCACAGTGGCTGGAATGTTAGACTCTCAAGCATGGGGTCCTGAGTTTGACCCCTGGCATCACATATGCCATAGTAGTGGTCTGGTTCTCTCCCTCTGTCATATTAATAAATATATATTCCTTAGATACATATTTTTCTCAGTCTGAGGAGATAGTGTAATGGTTCTGCAAAAAAAAATATTCATACCTGAGGCTTTTAAGGTCCCAGGCTCAATCCCCAGAACCACCATAAGCTAGAACTAACAGTGCTCTAGTTTAAAAAAAAATAAATAACTAAAATAAAGATTTTTTTCCCCGTGTCAAAAGCCTTGTATGTTTTGGAAATCCTTGTGGCACTTCACACTATTTGACTCTGATAACCAGGCCACTACTAATCAGAAGTGTGTTCAACTATGTCTGGACCTTTGAAAGCAGGCTACCTCAGTGGGAACTGCGTGTTCTGACCTTGAGTCTTCATCCTAGCTCGTGCCCTGAGTGCTCAAATTAGCACGTAGCCTGGGATTGGAACACAGACTCATTCTAGTTGGAATGTGGGCTGTATGTCTGTGTTAAATTTGCCTTTGACCCAGTTTTCTTCAGGAGAAACTATTTCCCTAAAGAAACCTAGCTATTTAGCAATTCTTTGGAGAGACAGAAGAGTAGTTCTGCAAAAGACTTAATGCCTGAGGCTCCAAGATCCCAGGTTCAATCCTCAGCACCACCATAAACTGAGCAGTGCTCTGGTCGGTCTCTCTCTCTCTCGATATATATATTAAAAAGGAAATAAAATAAGAGGCTGGGTAGTGGCTCACCTGGTGGACTGCACATGGTACAATGTGCAAGGACCTGGGTTTGAGTCCCTGGTCTCCACCTGCAAGAGGAAAGCTTTATAAGTGGTGAAGTAATGGTGCAGGTGTCTCTCTGTCTATCTTCCCCTCTATTTCCCACTACTTTCTCAATTTATGTCTGTCTCGATCCAATAAAATAAAAATAATAATAAATAAATAAAATAAGATAAAAATAATAAATAAGATAGTGAAATTAATTAAATGCAGAAGAAAATGACATCACAGTTGGATAAATGCTTGAAGACTATTCCTCCTTCAGAAAGCACCACCCCCTACCTCTTGCTTAAATGTCCCTCTGCCTAAATGGACCAAACCATCCAAAGGCAACTCAGAACACCAAAAACCATTATGCTGGAGCTTTGGACCACCCAGGCCTGAAGTGACTAAACTGAATGGTCTGGGTGCCTCCAAGCAATACTAGGAATCTTAAATTGGCTTTTTACACAATGAAATTTTGAGATTATCAAATGACTTTTTTCTTTCCAGAGCACTGCTTAGCTCTGGTTTATGAGTAGTACTGAGGATTAAACCTGGATCTTTAGAGCTTCAGGCATGAGAGTCTTTTCCATGACCACTATCCATCTCCTCTGACCTGAAATGACTTCCAGACCCTCCCTTTTCCTTGGCTCTGCTTCTTTGCCTCTAGACTTAAAGCAAGGACCCTGAGCCCAGGCTCCACCCCCAGTGTCATCATTGTTCTTCTTGTCTGAACCAATTACCTCTTCACCTCAGCTTCCCCACTCTCCTAACACACTCAATCCTCTGCTTTAACACTGATGATATTATTAAACTTTAGTGGATAAATTTGGAGAGATCTTCCAAATACCCTGGCCTAATGCATTGCTGTTGTTCTTTCTAAGTCTCCAAGCTCAGATCCATGGTTTTTTTCTTTTTAATTTTTTTTTGGAATCCATTGTACTCCTCTTTGAAAATGGTCACCAGCAACCAATGCATCTAGTCACTAACTTTATTTATTTATTTTTTTCCACAACTACTTAAAGTGTTGAAGTCAGAAAAAGACAGGAAGTATCTAGGGAACACAGACACTGATGCACCATGCCAGAACACCTGTTCCCCAGGCATACCTGTGTGCCTAGGAGAAGGAAATTGCTACACAGTTATGGGTGTGGCTTAGAAAGGTGAAGATGGAGCTTGAATGTTTATAAGCTAGATCTATGGGCATGGCTCTCTCTCTTAATCTCTCCTCTCTCTCTCTGCCTAGGTGAGCCTATCAACAAGTAAAAGCTCTGAGTGGTTTTCCATCTCTCTTAGCCTAACATATAAATGTTCTCAATTTTCATGAATAATGTTTAAAATTTCTGAAAATCATGCTTTCTCTCCAATTCTTTGTTGAGATTATGTGTGACAAACCTTTAAACATGTGGTGAACAAACAATTACCCCAATACACCAGGTCAATTCCCAGCACCACCATCAGTCAACGCTGAGCACTGCTCTGGCCAGTCTATTTTGGGAGAAAGGGGACTGACATTTGTTTCCTCAACATTTAAAATGTTCACGAATTATCTCAACAAAGAATTGAGGAGAGAGCATGATTTTCAGAAATTGTAAATTTTACTCAGGAAAATTAAGAACATTCACATATTAGAACATAAGAGAGAAAGAGAAAGACCGAGGGAGAGAGAAAAAGAAACAGAGTTGTTACTTACATGATG
Source organism: Erinaceus europaeus (assembly GCF_950295315.1). Taxonomy (NCBI): domain Eukaryota; kingdom Metazoa; phylum Chordata; class Mammalia; order Eulipotyphla; family Erinaceidae; genus Erinaceus; species Erinaceus europaeus. Next base: position 9,868 of record NW_026647827.1, read on the forward strand.
ATCCAGACAGAAAAAGATAGCCACGCCCACAGGCCTACCTTTTTACACCCAAGCCCCACCTCCACCTTTCCAAGCCACACCTGTCACCACTCTTTTCTGGGCGGTGCCCTCCAGGTACCTCCTGTCCCTCAACAGTTCTCTCTTTTATTTTTTAAAGGAATTTATTTATTTATTAATAAGAAAGATAAGAGGAGAGAGAAAGAATCAGACATCACTCTGGTACATATGCTGCCAGGGATTGAACTCGGGACCTCATGCTTGAGAATCCAATGCTTTATCCCTGTGCTACCTCCCAGACACCCCCTTTTTTAAAAAAGAGTTTGTTTATTCATTAATGAGAAAGATAGGAGGAAGAGAGAGAAAGAGAGAGAGAGAGAATCAGACATCACTCTAGTACATGTGCTGAACGCAGGACCTCATGCTTGCGAGTCCAATGCTTTATCCACTGTGCCACCTCCTGGACCACAGTCTCCCTCAGTCTCTCTCTCTCATATTAAAATAAAGTAAAAAATATTTAAAATAAAATAAAATAAAGAAAGGAACAAATATTTGATCTTTATCCTCACTTCTGGCTTTCAGTTCTTGAAAATCATTGGGATTTCCCAAAATAATGACAGTCCTAATGTGCCTTTTGTTATGTTAATGAAACGACTGCCTGACCCCTGCCTTAGGATGGAGGCTGTGCTTGGAGAATCAACCAGAGTTAGAATTTTGCAATCCCAATATCCGTTCCACCCCAACTCTTACCCCCTGACTTCCAGTGAGAGAAAATGGGCTGAAAGTTGACTCAGTCACCAAAGGCCAGTAATTGAATCAATCATGCCCATGGAATAAAGCTTGCGAAATCAAACCATAAAAAAGCTAATAATTGGTACCTAAGAATAAGAACAAATATAGCCTCAGGAAGCCATTCCCAGGCCCAGTTCTTAAAGGGCACAGAGCTACATTCTCTGACAAAAATTCAATTTTCCGAAAGAGGGGAGATCTTGGTTTCAGCTTCCAAATCCCTCCTCCATCTAGAGGGATATAAAAAAGGGTGATGATGACAAAGATAGGAGGTCTGAATCCAGTAAGAAATATTCTGGAGCCAGTGAAATAGCTCACTTGGATAGCACACTGCTTTGCTACGTGCACAAGCCAGGTTCAAGCCCAGTCTCCACTCCAGTGATGAAATTATTGATGCTGTGGTTTCTCTATCTCTCTCTTTCTCTCTCAATTATTTTATTATCTTTATCATTTACTGGATATAGACAAATATCAAGAGAGAAAAAGAAATAGCAGGGAAGAGAGACAGAGACACCTGCAGCACTGCTTCACCACTCACAAAGCTTTTCCCCTGCAGGTGGGGACTGAAGCTTGAACTCAGGTCTGTGCATTGTAACATGTGTGCTCAACCAGGTATGCTGTGTTTATAGTGTTTGGGTTTGTAATAATAGTAATAGACTGAAACAACAAGTGCTGTAGGGATGTGGAGAGAAAGGCACCATTCTGTACTATTGGTGTAAATGTAAATTGGTTCATCCCCTGTGGAAAATAGTCTGCAGATTCTTTAAAGCACTGGAAGTGGACCTATCCCATGATCCAGCAATTCCTCTGCTAGGGATCTATCTATCTAAGGATGTGTGTGTGTCCTCATCTCTTCTTATAAGCTAAAGGGATCATGAATTGTCACAGATATCAGCCTGAAGCCATCCTCTTCCTTGGACCTTGTTGCAATCCAAAAGACTAAGTGCCCTACCTGCTGGGGGAAAGCTTCACCAATGGTGAAGCAGGTCTGCAGGTATCTCTCTGTCTCTTTCCTCTCTCTCCCCCCTCTCAATTTATCTCTGTCTCTATCCAATAATAAACAAATAAAAAATATTTAAAAAGGGGCCAGGAGGTGGCACACCTGGGTAAGTCCTCACATTACAATGCTCAAGGACCCAGGTTCAAGCCCCTGGTCTCTACCTGCAGGGGGAAAGCTTCACAAGTGGTGAAGCACGTCTGCAGGTGTTTTCTGTCTCTTTCCTTCTCTCTATCTCCCCCTCCCTTCTCAATTTCTCTCCGTCAATATCCAATTATAAATAAAAAAAATATTCAAAAGTCAAGGTGCAGCTGGTCTTGCATTATGAAGAGACCAAACCTGCAGATCCCACACTCAATTGCAAGACGAATCAGTAAAACAAACAACTGAAATGTCAATAAGGATGGACACATAACAAGTCATTTCACAGCAGCTGAAACCTCAAACTCTTGACACCTGACTGCCAGTTCCTAGAAAAAGAGGTTAACAGACTAGATAGAAAAAAAAAAAGTAATGATTTTGTTTGATGTCTTCGATGTATAGATAACACTAGGATAAGAGTCATGTTGTCTTACTCCGACTTTACAGAATTCCCAAAAACATTTACTGCAAGCTTCCCTCCCATTAGTGTATAAAAATCTGCACCCCACCGTGGGGGGACTGCAAGGCAGTCAGGTATCTCCTCCGGTCCTTCCTGGTGCCACTACGCCCGCCATTTGTCCGCAGTGCCCCGGTTCTCCCTAATTCTTCCGCCATCATGCGGATGTTCCTGATGAACACCAACGTGCCCTGGGCCTCCGTGCCGGACGGGCTCCTCTCTGAGTTTACCCAGCATCTGGCGCAGGCCACCGGCAAGCCGGCCCAGTACATAGCGGTGCACGTGGTCCCAGACCAGCTCATGGCCGGCACAGCATCGGCGAGATCGGCGGGTCCCAGAACCGCACCTACAAACTGCTCTGTGACCAGCTGGCCCAGCGCCTGCGCATCAGCCCGGACATGATCACATCAACTATTACGACATGAACTCGGCCAACGTGGTCTGGAACAGCTCTACTTTCGCCTGAGCTTAGCGCCTTCACTCTACACCGCCCCCCCCCACCCCCATTGTACCCGCAGTATTGTGCCGGCTCTGCTTGCTGCACCTCCAGTCTTCAGGCTGGGGAAATAAAAACGGTTTGGGCACAAAAAAAAAAAAAAAAAAATCTCCACATCAGAACTTCATCCTAGCAGTCATTCTCTCAGAGTAGCCTGAGGGCAGCTCCCATTGCCCAAAAGCAGTTTCCAGGATGAACCACAACATGCTGCCATCTGGTCTACCTGCTTCTCAGCTCTGACAACATCTTTAACAGGATGCTGGAGAACGTCATGGGAAACCTAATTTTGTTGGTTAGCAAAGAACACCGTTGTATTTGTTTATGTCCTTCCCACATGACATCATTTGATCTTAATCATCTCTTCAAAAATACTACTGGGCTAGGAAGATAGCATAAAATATGTCAAGAGATTCTCTTGCCAGAGGCTCCAAAGGCCCAGGTTCAATCCCTTATACCACCATAAGACAGAGTTGAGCAGTGCTCTGGAGAAAGAGAGAGAGAGAGAGAGAGAGAGAGAGATGCAGAACCTGGACTAGAGTTGGTGTATTGCACCAAAGTAAAAGACTCTGGGGTGGGGGGGAGAGTACAGGTCCTGGAAAAGGATGACAGAAGACCTAGTGGGGGTTGTATTGTTAGGTGGAAAACTGAGAAATGTTATGCATGTACAAGCTATTGTATTTACTGTTGAATGTAAAACATTAATGCCCCAATAAAGGAAAATAAAATAAAGTAAATGTCTTCATCTATCATAAAAAAGAGAGAAAGAGAGAAGAAAAGAAAAAGAGAAGAAAAAGGGGAGGAGGAGATAGCATATTGGTTATGCAACAGACATGCATGCCTAAGGGTCTGAGATCCTAGGGTCACTCCCCTGCACTACCATAAGTCAGAGCTTAGCAATGCTGGGTGTGGGGGGTGAGAAAGAGAGAGAAAGGATCAGAGTATCACTCTGGCACATTCAATACCAGAAGAAAAAAAAAAAAAAGCAAGAACAGACTACTGGAGAAGCTAGGCTGTGGCACACCCAGTTGAGTGCACATGTCACTATGCTCAAGGACTTGGGTTCGAGTCCCCACTTTCCACCTTCAGGAGGATGCTTCATGAGTGATGAAGCAGATCTGCAGGTGTCTCTCTTTCTCCTTTTATATCTCCTCCCCCACTATTTTTTATTTTTATTTATTTATTTATTCCCTTTTGTTGCCCTTTTTTATTGTTTTATTGTTGGGATGCATTGGATCGACCTTCTCGTGGTGCATCCCGTGAGTACCCATTCATTGGGGAAACTGATGATCCTTCCTAGCCGACTGAATCCACATGGATCCCAGTCACTTTCAAAGCCAGCAACAAGCAGCTCCTGACAGCTTTCAACCTGACGCTGTTGACTGGCTACGGAAGAAGGGCAAACGCTAGAAGAAGAAGAATTGTTGTAGTTATTATTGTTGTTGTTATTGAGGTCGTTGTTGTTGGATAGGACAGAGAGAAGTGGAGAGAGGAGGGGAAGGCAGAGAGGGAGAGAGAAAGATAGACACCTACAGACCTGTTTCATTGCCTGTGAAGCGACTCCCTGCAGGTGGGGAACCTGGGGCTTGGACCAGGATCCCTGTGCCGGTCCTTGTGTTTTGCGCCACGTGCGTTTAACCCGCTGCACCACTGCCAGACTCCCTCCTCCCCCATTCTTAAGTTCTGTCTTATCAAATAAAATAGGAAGAGGAAAAAATGCTCCATAGAAGTTGTGGTTTCATACAGGCACGAAGCACCAGTAATAACCCTCGTGGCAAAATGAAAAGAAGAAAGAAGGGGAGAAAGAAAGAAAGAAAGAAAGAAAGGAAAAGAGAGAAAGGAAGGCAGAAAAGAGGCTGGGCAATGGTGTACTGGGATAAGTGCACATAGTATGAAGCATAAGGACCTGAGCAAGGATCCCGGTTTGAGTCCCCAGCTCCCCACCTGTAGGGGAGTCACTTCACAAGTGGTGAAGCAGGTCTGAAAGCATCTATCTTTCTCTCCCCCTATTTTCCCTTCCCCTCTCAATTTTGCTCTGTTGTATCCAATATTAATAATAAAAAGAAGAAAGAAAGGAAGAAAGAAATAAAATAAAATAAAATAAAATAAAATAAAATAAAATAAAATACTACTGGGCTAGAGAGACAGCATAATGACTATGCAGATAGAACTTTATGCCTACAAGGTCCCAAGTTCATACACACACATACACACACACTTAGAATAAGGAGGAGGAAAGACACCACCTCCAAATATAGTCAAATCCTGAGAACTTGGTGGGGTAGGACATGAATGTATGAATTAAGAAGAACATCACTCAACCTATCACATTGCTCCTATCAATTTAAATTTTAACAAAGCACCAATATTAATGTAAAATGGTAATAAACATTTGGCAGATGACAGGAATCTTCAAGAGGGAAACTGGTACATCTCTCCTCCCTGTCTTAAGCAGAGGTAACTTAGTTACATACATTAACGGCCAAGAATTTGATCACCATTAGTTCTGTTTTTTTTTTTTTTTTTTTTTTTTTTTTTTTTTTTTTTACCAGAGTGCTGTTCAGCTCTGGCTTATGGTAGTGCTGGGGACTGAACCTGGGACTTCAGAGCTTCAGGCATGAGAGTCTCTTTGCATAACTATTATGTTGTCTGCCCCTACCACCAGTCTTTCGGGCAATCCTGTATTCAGCAAAAAGACTCAAGTCCAACAGGAAACCAGTTAGTCACTGAGTTGCTCTGGATGTGTCTCATGCTGACTTGAATCTATCTGCTCCTTGCTACACCAGAGCCCTATTCACTTTGGTTGCTTTGACAAGCCAAACCTCACTCACCTAAAATTCTTGGTGGCACCTTGGGATCTTCCATGTTCAACCAGTGTGCCCCAGAAACTCAATGAAACTGTCTGTCACTAGAGAAAGATAAAAGCAGTCTGAGAGGGAGTCAGGTGGTAGCTCAGCAGGTTAAGCACACGCGGCACAAAGCACAAGGACCTGCTTAAGGATCCCGGTTCGAGCCCTGGCTCCCCACCTGTAGGGGAGTCGCTTCACAGGCAGTGAAGCAGGTCTGCAGGTGTCTATCTTTCTCTCCCCTTCTCGGTCTTCCCCTCCTCTCTCCATTTCTCTCTGTCCTATCTAACAACGACGACATCATCATCAACAACAACGACAATAACTACAACAATAATGAAAAACAACAAAGGCAACAAAAAAGGAAAATAAATAAACATTTAAAAACTAAATAAACAGTCTGGGGGAGGTGGCTATGTTGCACAACGGATAATACATTGAACTTCTAGTGACAAAACAGTCTGGGGGTATGGATCCATCTGCCATGCCCATGTCCAATGGAGAAGCAATTACAAAAGCCAGAACTCCCACCTTCTGTACCCCATAAAGAACTTGGTCCATACTCTCAGAGAGGGAGAAATGTTAGGGAAAGATGACTAGAGGACTCTGAACTCCAATTCCATCAGGACCCAAACAGAGAAGAGGAAGAAAGGAAATATATTCAGAAGTAGTTATAGGTGTAAGCATGACTTAAAATGCAAGAGAAGGCAGGATCATGGAAAAAATGGGCAAATGCATAGATAGTTATAGAAATAATAGTAAAAAGAAAAAGAAGAAGAAAAAGAAATAATAGGCAACCCATATCTATGACCCTGGGAGAACCATTGCAGTTTTCAATGGAGGGAATAGGGACACAGAACTCTGGTGCTAAGAGTAGTGTGGAATTATACCCCTGTTATTTTGTAAATCACTAATAAAACAAACAAACAAAAAACAAAAAACTCCTGGGTCATGAGCCACATCATGCTATCAACTGGCCTACTCACTTTTCAGCCCTGGTGCCACTTTAAATAGGATGCTAGAGCTCCTTCCCAGCTCCTTCTTCATTAATTAGAACTGGTTAATTAATTAATTAGAACTGACACACTTTTAATCTACCACAGCATTCTTGTGCTCTGGGGGTAAATGAAATTAACCCTTAACTTCTCCCCAGTTGCATGTGTTTACAGGAATGGGTATGCAGAAACAACCTTGGTTCTATGCCATGTTTTCTAAGTGAATTGTGTACATCTTTAGTAGTCTGTGACTGTGACAAATGGCCCTTCTCAAACTCACAAGGGAGTCCAGACTCCATGCTTCTTAATTCCCAAAATAGAGTCACTTTGCTGACTGCCCAACCTTGCAGAGTTTATAGACCGAATACCATGAACATGTTGGAAGACTCTTCTCCGAAAGGAATGTGGGCAGTTAAAAAATATTTACTTAAATGTTGACATCTAGGTTGGTTGTTTGGGACTTTCCATGCTCTCTGGAAGAATTCTGGCATCTCAAATATGTTGTAAGAGCTGACCAGAGTGAAAAAAGCTGCTTCATGTCACTTTCCTTTGGCATGAAATCTGCTCTTCTTGCAAAGAGTGTCCCCATGAATTCAAGATGGGGCGGGAGAACGTTGCACAAGGGTAGTAAACTATAGAACAGCTTGTCTCTGATCTGGACAGAGAGGTTCAGAAGTTAATAGGGTGCAATGTTACAAGGACACATAATTTAAAAAGTCTGGAGAGTCTTGTTGTTTTTTTGTTGTTGTTGTTGTTGTTGTTTTTTCCACATTACATAAATAATAAAAGCCCGTGAGGGATTACTGGAAGATCTGAAGGAAGTGTATTGTGAGGTTAGGAATTAACAGGAATTCTACCACCGGGATATAACCCTGGTTTATCTCTATGGACAATCTTTCCTTCTTCCAGCATTTCATCTAAGCATATCTTTTTGTAAATGTTAAGTGTGTGTATTTTTTTCCACATTGCTTTAGACAGGCTTATGTGGTGGCAAGGACTGAATCCTGGGGACCAAAACATGCAAGTCCTTCATTTTACTCAATGAACCACTTTCCCAGCCACCCTTCTATCCTCTTTGAGGACAAGACCACCCACTTTCTGCAACAATTAAAACTGATTGCCCAATGTGACTTGGGGAGTGTTTACCTATTGTCCTACAGTCACATCCCTACACCCTTGGGCTTTGAAACTTGTCAAATTCAGTATTTGATGCATTTCCATGAAGTAGATACTTTAGCCCTTGAAGTCTGCAGGCACTCTTTGCAGGGCTGTGAGGGGGTGGGTATGGGCAACCTGGGGAACAAGAGAAGAACAAAAGCAAGAGTAGCATCAGAACCAGTGGAGGGTAGGAGACTCCTAGGTTGGCAAAGAGCCATTGGCCCCAGGCTGCTGAAAGCACTTCTGGGGAAGAAGTGGGAGAAAGGGCTGGCAGGAACACCCCCTCCACCCCCACCCCCACCACCACTCACCTTCCACTCCATGGCCCACTTAGTACTCTTCCTTTGACAACCCTCATGTCCGCAGAAAACAATTGATGAAAACACCCAGGTAGCACTCCATTTCTTTTCTTCTTATTATTATTAATATATTTCTTTTAGTGAAAGAGAGGTACAAAGAGAAAGAGACCAAAGTAGTGCTCAGCTCTGGCTCATGATGATGCTGGGGATTGAACCTAGGACCTCAGAGCCTCAAGCAGAAAAGTCTTTTGAAGAACCATGCTGGGAGTCAGGCAGTGGCACATTGAGTTAAGCTCACATAGTACAAAAGCATTATGCTGTCTCCCCAGCCCCCACTATTATTTCTTTTATTTTTACAGAATCAGAACATGGCACAGGTGTGATTTCATTATACCTGGGCTACTCATCCATCCATCCATCTATCCATCTAGAGAACTACCACAGCAGTTTACCCAGGTGGGATGATAGCACCTCCCATGTAGTTCTGGGCCATGGTGCATGGTGAAGCACATGCTCTACCTGGTGAGTGTGCTTATAATTCTCTCTCTTCCTAGTCATCAACAATTATGGCAACAGTAACAATAAGGGCAACAAAATTGGGAAGAAATGACGTCTAAGCAATAGATTTGTAGTACAGGCACCAAACCCCAGCAATAAACCTGGAGGCAAAATAAATAAATAAATAAAACCTAAAAAAAATTGGAGAAGGCCTCTGATTTACTATAACCACATTCACTTATTTCTTTACCTATTTATTTTGCTTCTAGAACCAGTGCTGGGACTCAGAGCTGGCATTACGAATCACCGTTCCCACTGGCCAGTTTTACTTTCTTTCTCTCTTCCTTCCTTTCTTTTCTATTTATTTTTTTCAATAGGACAGAGAAATTGAAAGAAAAAGGGGAGATAGAAAGGGAAAGAAAAAGACACCTGCAGACCTGCTTCATTGCTTGTGAAGCATCCCCAATGCCACCTGCACCCCACTGTTTTTTTTCTTTATTAATTTTCATAAGAGAGAGAGACAGAGAGAGAGAAAGAGAGGAAGGGAGGGAAGAGCGAGAGGAGAGAGAGAGAGAAAAATTGCTCTGGGGAGACAGCATAACAGTTCTGCAGAAAGACTCTCATGCCTGAGGCTGAAGTCCCAAGTCCAGTCCTTAGCACCCCTTAAACCAGAACTCTGTGTTCAATTTCTCTTTCTCTTCTTATACCTTTCTTATTAAAATAAATGAATAAAGTGTGTGTGTGTGTGTGTGTGTGTGTGTGTGTGTGTGTGTGTGTGTGTGTGTAAAAGAGAGACCAGAACACCACTCAGTCACTGCTGTAAGCCCTCCAGGGAATCAAGTAACACACACAGGGGTGGGTGAGCAAGTGTAGTGGAGCACAAACCTCCAGAGATCAGGGTGGGGAATATACTGGGAACTACTGCCATTTGCAGGGACCATCCAGCTTCTTCCCAGGTTTTTCTGTGGTTAGCAGCAAACGCCCTTTCACCCCAGCCCTTGCAGCCTCCAGACAGTATAAAGAGTGGCCCCAATCTTCTGCTAGGCTCCCCAGTCATGTGCTGTGGGGGTGACAGTGCTGGAGAGTGCATGGGAGCTGGCATCCGCTGGGCTAAGGAATTCCACAGGACGAGGTCAAATTTCTCCCTTTAGATCTGTCATGAATACTCCTGGCTAAATTCCCCAGCTGATTTAAAATTAATAGGCCTTTTTCTTTTTCTATCTATTTTTTCTTTTTCCTTAATGAAATAAAAAAAGGGTGCTGGTTAATAATGCTTCTGGACAAGTCGTGCATCCCCTCAGTGCACTTACACACCAGTCTCATGCTGGAATTACAAAAACAGGGAGGGTGTTCTCTCTCTCTCTCTCTCTTTCTTTCTCTCTCTCTCTCTCTTAGAATACATTCCTGGACCCAGCCTGGAATTCCGAATTCTGGCTCAGGAATCTGGCTGGTGAAGGGCTCATTCCCCACATGGGCTTTGGAAACCATGTGGACCCTGGGAAGATTTTATTTTTTCATTATTTGGAGGTGGGGGCAGAGGTGCTTAATTGTAGCATGAAGCAAAGCCTTCATCTTATCAGGAGATGAAGGGTCTGTTCTTTTTAACTTCCCTAATAATTAATATTAAGCTCCTGTTCTAGTAGGGGTGATGGGGGTACAGAGTGGTTGAGGTGGTCAACATTTGCTTTGAGGCCCTGAGAGAGAGGGAGAGATATTCATGTATCCATGTAAGGATAGAGAGAACCATAGCATCACTGTGACAAACAAAGGTCCTCATATGTGAAGAAGTCTTTCATTCTACCTTTGGACTATAACAAAAGTTTTCACCTGCAGCTCTTCTTCACCACTTATGAATCTTCCCCCCTGCAGGTGGGAACCAGGGCCTTGAAGCTGGATCCTTGCACACTTTAGTGTGAGAGCTTAACCAGGTGTGCCACCACATGGCCCCTCTTTTTTTTTTATTATTGTTGTAGTTATTATTGTTGTTGCTGATGATGTCGTCTTTGTTAGACAGAACAGAGAGAAATGGTGACAGGAGGGAAGACAGAGAGGGGGAGAGATAGATAGACACCTGCAGACCTGCTTCACCGACTGTGAAGGGACTCCCCTGCAGGTGGGGAGCTGGGGGCTCGAACCGGGATCCTTAGGCTGGTCCTTGGGCTTTGCGCCATGTGAGCTTAACCTGCTGTGCTACTGCCTGACTCCTCTCTCTCTTTCTCTCTCTCTCTTTCTCTCTCTCTCTCTCTTAACATTGTATTTATTTATTTTATTGAAAGAGATAAAGAAAGACCAATGCACTGCTCACCTCTGGCTTATGGTGGTTTGGGGGATTGAATCTGGGACTTCAGAGTCTCAGGCATAGAAGTTATTTGCATAAACATTATGTTGTCTCTCCAGCCCACAGACCTGAATTGTAATAGAGCATTGGGTTCTGACAGAAAGTGAGCTATCTCCCCTGCCATAAACCACAGCTGAGTGATACTATGGTCAGAAAGAGAGAAAGAAAGGGAGAGAGAAAGAAAGTCCCATACTTTATCCACTGTGTTACTTACAGCACCTCCCCTCCCCCACCTTTAAAAAATAACATAGTGGCAAAGAGGCAGAGAAAAAGTGAGATTCAACATAGTGGGGACCAGCCTTGAGCGAGGGTCGCACAAAATGATAAAGCAGCTCACTATCCAAATGAATTATTTTGCTGTCTCAGCACTCACCTAGTGCTTGATGCAGCCAACATGGCCAGAAGAAGTAGGCTGAGCAGTCCAGGCCAGTGGCCTTGTCACTGCATTGAGATAATCTTTTCTTTTCCTGGAAGATGAAACTGAGTCACTCTTGACAGACAGTGACACAGTGAAGACCTTCCAACCCAGGTTCTCTGAGTGTTTTTCCAGAGAGCTCTTTCACTTAGTTGAACAGACAGACAGACAGACAATATTGTGCATATTTTCTACGCAGCAGGAAAATATGCACAATCCACCCCCCCTTTTTTTTATTTATAAAAAGGAGACATTGGGAGTCGGGCTGTAGCACAGCGGGTTAAGCGCAGGTGACGCAAAGCACAAGGACCGGCATAAGGATCCTGGTTCGAACCCCGGCTCCCCACCTGCAGGGGAGTCACTTCACAGGCGGTGAAGCAGGTCTGCAGGTGTCTATCTTTCTCTCCTCCTCTCTGTCTTCCCCTCCTCTCTCCATTTCTCTCTGTCCTATCCAACAATGACAACAACAATAATAACTACAACAACAAAAAAAAAACAAGGGCAACAAAAGGGAATAAATAAATAAAATAAATATTAAAAAAAAGAAAGAAAAAAAGGAGACATTGACAAAACCATAGGATAAGTGGGGTACAACTCCACACAATTCCCACCACCAGCTCTCCTTATCCCATCCCCTCCCCTGATAGCTTTCTTATTCTTTATCCCTCTGGGAGTATGTACCCAAGGTCATTGTGGGGTGCAGAAGGTGCAAGGTCTGGCTTCTGTCATTACTTTCCTGCTGAACATGGGTGTTGACTGGTCGATCCATACTCCCAGTCTGCCTCTCTCTTTCTTTAGTAGGGTTGGGCTCTGGGGAATCAGAACTCCAGGACACATTGGTGGGGTTATCTGTCCAGGGAAGTCTGGTTGGCATCCTGCTAGCATCTGGAACCTGGTGGCTGAAAAGAGAGTTAACATACAAAGCCAAACAAATTGTTGAGCAATCATGGACCTAAAGGCTGGAATAGTGCAGATGAAGAGTTAGGGGCATCCTCCATTTTATAGATAGCTAGTAGGCATATTTTAGTTGTATTCCAAAGGGCCTGTGGTTATACTAGTTTTACCCCCCTCCCCTTTTTTTAAAGATAGAAGCAGAGTGAGAGAGACCACAACACCCAGAACTTCCTGAAATGTAATGGGGGCCAGACTTCAGTCTGTGTCAATCACCTGGCAAAGCAGCACATCATCCAAGTGAACTATTTCACTGGCGCAAAAAGTATGTCCTTGATTATAATATTATGACCATTATTATTGCTCAACTCTGTTTTATGGTGGTGCCAGGGATTGAACCTGGGACCTCTGCACCTCAGGCATGAGTCTGGTGTGTAAACTTTGTAACACACACACACACACACACACACACACATGCCCTTTGATGGGGACAAAGGCTCCTGTCTGGGCAGAGAGAACTAGAGATGGAAGAGTCACATCAGTTGGTTTTTATGTTACTGCGCGCATGTGCACACATGGAGGTTCTCAAACTCCTGAACCAGAATATTTGAAGCCCAAGGCCTGAGGTCTTAGAAGTGGCGCTGTGGTCTGCAAAGCCAGTCTTGCAGCTTCTTGCTCAGCCAGGGGCGGGGCCAGTCCTCCCTTCCCCTCCACTCTCCTCCAGCTCCTCCTGCATTCCTGAGAGATTGCACCTGCATTCTTGTGAGGCTGAGCCACATGCTACATTTCCAAAGGAATGCATGCTTACAGAGAATCTTTTTTAATTTTCCCCAGAGGCACTGTTTAGATCTGGTTTATAGTGCTTGGGGGGATTGAACAAGGGCCTTTGGAACCTAAGGCATGAGAGTATCTTTGCATAACCATTGTGCTATCTCTCTCCCTCCCCTCCCCTCCCCTCCCCTCCCCTCCCCTCCCCTCCTCTCCTCTCCTCTCCTCTCCCCAAAGGAGAGTTTATGGTGATAAGCCCTCTGCAATATCAAAGCTTAGGATCAACACAATAGCTCACTTAATCGTGTGTTTTGAGCCCAGTACCACTGTATTGAAGGAAGTTTTGATACTGTTCTCTCTCTTTGTGTGTCTCTTCCTTTTTTTTTTTTTTTTTTAAATGTATTTTATCTATTTACTTTAGCAGAGCAATGCTTAGCTCTGTCCTATGGTGGTGGAGGTTGGGGGAAAGGATTGACCTAGACTTTGAAGCCTCAGGCATGAAAGTCTTTTTGTATAACAATTATGCTCTCTATCCCTTCTGTCTCTATATAAAAATAGGAAGAAAGAGGGTTGAGGACACAGCATAATGGATCTGCAAATGACTCTTATGTACGAGATTCTGAGGTCCCAGATTCAATCCCCAGCACCACCACCAGACAGAACTGAATTATGCTCTGGTATCACTCTTTCTCTCAAAATAATTACAATATTTTACAAATCAAAAATTAAAAAAGGAAATAGGAGGGAAGATTAGCATTATTGACAGTTGGAGACTAAGCATCAGAGCACAGGAATTGCAGATATGCAGTTCCAAGTGTGATTCTCACCCAGTACCTCATAATTTGGAGCCATGCTCTTTATTCTCTCTTTCTTCTACTACACAGCACTGCTCAGCTCTGGCTTATGGTGGTGCTGGGGATAGAACCTGGGACTTGGAGCCTCAGGCATCAGAGTCTCTTTGCATAGCCATTATGCTATCTACCAAACCCTGTATTCTCTCTCTCCTTCAGTAAACAAGTGGGGTCTGTAAATTAGCTCACCTGACTTGTCATGCATAAAAACCTGGTCAGAATCTGGCCTCCACCCCACAGGGTATTACCCCCTCAAGTTCCTCACACCTTATCTCTTCTACCATCTCAAATATGGTGACTTGAAGGGGTAAAGTCCTGGAGACAACAGAAAACCATCATTTAAAGTCGGGTTTTTTTTTTTTTAAATAAACGAGTAAAGTAAATATAAAATAAAGTTGTTGTTGTTGTTTGTGTGTGTGTGTGTGTGTGTGTGTGTGTGTGTGTGTGTGTGTGTGTGTGTGTGTGTGTATGTGTATAAAGAGAGCAGATCAGTTCCTCTCACTCTGGTCTCAAATGCTCTGGGCATCACAGCAGAGCCCTTCCCCAGGACAGGCAGACTGGACCACATAGGAAGATTCTGGAATCCTTTCTTTTCCAGGAAAACCTAGATTTGGGTCTTTCCAATTTCCTTTGGAGGTTCCTGAGAGTGAGAGAGAGAAACTGGGTCAGGAAGTGCACAGGGATAGCTTAGGGAGCTCAGACACTTTGCTTTCCAGCATTTGCACACATGGGACATAGGGGTTGAGGCACAAGGATATTGTTCACATGGAAAGTGGAGTCTAGGGCCGGGTGATGGCACACCTGGTTAAGTGCACACATGACAGTGTGCAAGGACCTGGGTTTGAGCCCCCAGTCCCCACCTGCAGGGGGAAAGCTTTGCAAATGGCAAAGCAGGGCTGCAGGTGTCTGTCTGTCTCTCTCCCTTTCTATAGCTCCCTTCCCTCGATTTCTGGCTTTCTCTGTTCAATGAATAAAGATAATAGAAGTTAAGGAAAGAAAGAAAGAGAGAGAGAAAGAAAGAAAGCACCTTGGAGACTTGAGCACAAAAATGCACATTGTGGGGTAAGGGAACTGCATCTGGTGTTCCCAGCTGGCCAATAGGAGGCTGACCCAGGTGCTATGTGTGTAGGATTTAAGAACAGAGAGAGAATTCCTCAGGGAGAGGCCTTTTGGAATTCTTGCAGGGCACTTGGGGAGACTGGTCCCTGAGTTTTCTCCTCTCTAACTTCACTTATGTCTGATCTCTCTACCCCAATGCAGAGCTAGATAGCATAATGATCACACGGAGACTCTCATGCTTGAGGCTCCGAAGTCTCAGGTTCAATCCCCAGGACCACCATAAACTGGAGCTGAGAAGTGCTCTGGTTAAAAAAAAAAAAAAAAAAAAAAAAAAACTAATGTCTACCTCATAATTTAATCAAGGAAGATTGGGAATCACATACCTTCACAGGTGCTCCCTTGCAGTTTTTTAAGGCATTTTTATTTTTATGAATGTCACATCTATCATTTTCTTTCTTTTTTTACTTATCTTTATTTATTGGATAACATAGCCAGAAATCAAGAGGGGAGGGAGAGATACAGAGGGAGAGAGACAGAGACACCTGCAACACTGCTTCACCACTCATAAAGCTTTCCCCCTGCAGGTGGGGACCAGGGGCTAGAACCTGGGTCCTTGTGTCTTGTAACATGTGCACTCAACCAGGTGCACCACCACCTGGCCCCCACTCTTTCTGTCTCTATCAAATTAGTTGATTAATGAATACACTTCGTAATCCTGCTGCTTATACCCATCAGAATAAGGCCCTGAGACTATCCCCCAACACCCCTTCCCCCTCAGGCCAGGACCAGGACACAGTATCAGCTGCTGACTCAGAAGCAAGATTCCTCCTTATCCACTGGAATTCATTTCTCAGCAGAAAATACTGTTGTTTCCCAGAACCATCTAAAATGGAGGCAGGATTCTTGGTGGTGGCTGACTGTGTAAAGGACACAGAGGGAGTCTGGACCTTGGGGACAAAATTCACTCTCCAAATAATGTGGACAAGCAGGCTGAAAAGTCCCGTCTCCTGTCAGCCTCGGGTTCGCTGGGGTTAGAGTGGGTGATGGGAGTATGATGGGGTACGGGTGGTGGGAGGAAGGGTCTGCTAAGGAGTGATAGAGTGACCCCCAGCCTGTCTTTCTCTCCCTGGGCCTCATGCCGAATCGCATGTCAGCAAAGTGCTGTAGTGTTGCTCTTGGAAAGTTGCTGAGTGTACAGAAGATATCTGACTTTTTTCCCCTGTAGTTCATAATTGCTTAAATGCAAAAATAAAATAAAATAAAATAAAAATTAAGAGGTCAGGCAGTGGTGCACTTGGCTAAGCACACACATTGCAGTTCAAGCCCCTTGTCCCCACCTACAGGTGGAAGCTTCATGAGTGGTGAAGGAGGCTTCAGGTATCTCTCTGTCTCTTTCCCTCTCTATCATTCCCTCGCCTCTCAAGTCCTTTCTGTGTCTATTCAATAAAAGGAAAAAAATAATAAAGATATTAAAAAGGGTTTCTTTTTTTAAAAAAAGAAAACCCATAGACCTCCCCCCACCAGTTCCCTATGTCCTGTGGCTTTTGGCATTTATGTCTATGTTACCCTTTGGAAACAGGAAGAAGAGAAAGGAAGGACCAGCTTCTGCCTCCTCCAAGACTTGGCATTGGCTTCACTTCCTGTCACCATCACATGTTCCCCAGGCCAACAGCGGTCTTCAACCATTAAGTGACCCTCAGCCAAGCCCTGTGCAAAGGAGAGTGGGAGTGACCCTTGGTCAGGCCCTCACTTCAATTTTTGTTTGTTTCAGCTTTTTAAAAAGATTTTTTAAATAATTAAAAATATTTAGACCACGTATTTTTTTTTATTTATTTATTTATTTATTTATTGCCTCCAAGGTTATTGCTGGGGCTCAGTGCCTGCACTATGAATTCACTGCCCCTGGAGGCCATTTTTCCCCCTATTGTTGTTGTTACTGTTGTTGTTGGATAGGACAGAGAGAAATTGAGAGGGGAGGGTGAGATAAGGAGAGAGAAAGAGATACACCTACTGACCTGCTTCATAGCTTGTGAAGTGACCCCCCTGCAGGTGAGGAGCCTGGGGTCTTGAACAGGGATCCTTGAGTGGGCCCTTGCACTTCGTTGCACTATGTATGCTTAACCTGGTGCACTATCCCTTGGCCCCCAGGGTTGAACCTAGGACCTCAGAGGCTCAAGCATGAAAGTTTTTGCAGAACCATAACCACTATGACGTCTCTCCTGCTCTTATTTGTTTGTTTGTTTGTTTATTATTTATTTCAACCGGAGCATTGTTCCACTCTGGCTTATGGTGGTGCGGGGGACTGAACCTGGAAGCTTGCAGCCTTAGAAATGGGAGTCTTTTTGCACAACCATTATGCTATCTCCCCTGCACTCACTGATTTTTTTTTCTTTCTAAAAACATTTTATTGATTTGCAACATTATAAACTCTATAAATATAAATTCATACATATATAAAAATACAACTCACCTCATCTACTCCTAAAGTTTCTGTGCAATCACACAAACTAGAACTATTCACTAGCTCCCCCTGTATCTCTTAACCAGTCTGTTTAGATCTTGGAGCATTTTTTCTTCACCTTTTTAAAATCTTTCTTTAAAATATTTTTCTTAAGTTAAGACTGTCCTGATTAGGAAGCATAGAGCAGCATACTTTTTCTTCTTATTGATTTATTTAATGAAATACAGAGAGACACATGGAGAAAAGATCAGAGCACTGCTCAGCTCTGGCTTAAAAAAAATGCTGGGGACTTAATCCAGTACCTCTGAGAGCTTCGGAGATCAAAGTTTTTTGCATAGTCATTATGCCATTTCCCCTGCCTTAATTTATTTACTCATTTATTTTTTTATTATTTTTCATTAGAGATAGAGAGAACTAGAACATATATGATGTAGGGGATGAATTCAGGATCTCATGCTTATAAGTCCATCACTCTAACTGCAGCACCAACTCCAAGGACATATCTTCAGATACAGTATGGGCATGTGTTCACTCCTTCCATTCAACAGTTTTCTTCTAATTGTGGAGTTAGGTGACCATGCCTCCTCATGTGTACAGCTGCCCCTTTTAGTGACTTTTTGGAAAATATTAATTTTAAGTCAAAGGACATAAGAAGAAAAGGTGTCCAGTCGGAGAGATGATTTGGTGTTGGATGGAAGATTTGCATGTGCAAGGTCCCAAGTTTGGTCCTCAGCAGCTTGAGTGCTCCCTTGGTTCTCATTCTCTCTCTTGTGAACACATAATAAATAAATAATATTTTAAAACTTCCCCAAGTGGGCTGGGGAAATAGCCTAACAGTTCTGCAAAAAGACTTTCATGCTTGAGGCTCCAGGGTGGCAGGTGCAACTCCCAGCACCACCATCAGCCAGAGCGGAGAAGGCCTGGGCAGTGACTCAGTGGGTCAAATGCTGAGCTCTCAAGTGTGAGTAGTCACTGAACGATGCTCTGCTTCCTTCTTTCTCTGTATCCCTGTCCCTCTATCTCCCTTCCTCTCTCTCAAAATATTTTATTGATGTATTTATTGGATAAAGTTAGAGAGAAATCCAGAGGGAAGGCAGGAGATACAAAGGGAGAAAAAGAGATGCTTGCAACACTGCTTCACCACTTGTGAAGCTACCCCCTGCAAGTGGGGCTTAAACCTGTGTCCTTGTGCATTGTGTGGTCTACCAGGTAAGCTGCCACCTGGTCTCTCCCTCCCTTCCTCTTTCACTGTTTAATAACTACATTTAAAAAAATAATAATAATAATATATATTTTTTTACTTTGGGTAGGGGTAGGTAGCATAATGGTTATGCAAAGAGACTCTCATGCTTGAAGCTCCAGAGTTCTCGGTTCAATCCCCTACACCACCATAAACTGGAGCTGAGTAGTACTCTGGTAAAAAATAAATAAGTATACACACACACACACACACACACACACACACACACACACACATACACACACATATATATATATATATATATATATATATATATATATATATATATATATATATATATATTACCAGAGTACTGCTCAGCTTTGGGTCATAGTGGTGCAGGGGACTGAACCTGAGACCTTGGAGCATTAGGTGGGGAGCAGGAGGGCGGTTGCTTCACAAGCAGTGAAGCAGGTCGCAGGTGTCTATCTTCCTCTCCCCCTGTCTTCCTCTCCTCTCTCAATTTCTCTCTGTTCTATCCAACAACAACAATAGAAGCAAAAGCAACAACAATCATGGCAGCAACGATTGAAAAAAAGATGATCATCAGGAGCAGTGGATTTGTAGTGTAGTCACCAAACCCCAGCGATAACCCTGGAGGGAAAAAATAAATAAAACAAACAAACAAAAAAAACCAAGCAAAACAGAACAAAACAAACTACAGCCACCACCACAGAACAGAATGCTTCAGCCCAAACCAGTCCCTCCCTTGGTGGTGTGCTGGGAGAGGAACTCTCTTTTCTTCAGGCCCATTGGTTTTAGACTCTTGTTTTCAAGTTAGAGATATTTTTGGATGGGTACAGCTGGAAAAATCAATGTGTGTTCCCCTTTTCAGATCATTGCCCCACACCCTGCCTTTGCTTAAATTCTTGGAAACTCAAAATTGTAGTTTGGGAAGTACAGAGGCCCAGGACTCAGGAAACCACCCCACTTAAATCTGAGCCAGGAGTGGGTGTCTGGACTTTGAAGAGTCAGGGTGGGTGGGCCCCCTAGGCCCTTCAATGAGAGAGGTACAACTTGAAGAGAGAGATTTCAGGAGAGGCAGCTGCCTGGCTAGGACAGAAAAAATGATGATGATAACAATAATAATAACAACAATAATAATACTCAGCTTCATAGCCAGGAGATCTTGGGCAAGCTCATCTGTGCAAGCTTCTGCAGGTGAGAGGGTGGTGACTGCTCATGAAGTTCAAGTCCACTCAAATCACTCTGCCTGCACCTGCCTTGAGACTGGAGATTCACAGTGTCCATATGAGTGGACAGACATTGTTCACTCCAGTTCTGGGTTTTGTAGGTCTTACTTATATTTGTTTATCTGTTTATTTAAGCAAAACACTGCTCAGGTCTGGCTCATGGTGGTGCACAGGACTGAACCTAGGATTTTTGAACTTCAGGCATGAGAGTTCTTTGCATACAATTATGCTGTCTCCACACACCTCCACTCCAGTTCTGAAGGTGCCCCCTGGTCTAGTGAAGAGATGATTAATGGAAGAAGCAGTACAAACAACTGTGCAGGAAATATGCATGGGACATCTTTCCTTGTTGGGCTGTTCTACCTCTTCCTCCTCTCCTTCTTCCTCCTCCCCCTCTTCCTTCTCTCTTCTTCCTTTTTATTCAGATAGAGACTATAGATAGACAGGCAGAGAGAGAGAGAGAGAGAGATATCACAACACCAAAAGCTTCCCTGCTATGCAGTGAGGGCCAAGCTAGAACCTGAGTCTTGCATACAACTGAGCTACTGCCTGACCCCCCCCCCACCTTTTTTTAAAAGCTTGCCCTGACCCCTTCCTCAATTAGCAGGACTTTCCAGGAGTTTGAAAACATCTCAGGCCCCGGCGACTCATCTTAGGTAGAGAGCAGGACTTGGATGCACAAGGCCAAGGGTTCCAACCCCTGCAGCAAATGCCAACAGGTGCCCTGATCGCTCTCTCAAAAAGTATACATAAGTAAAATTTTAGAATACTTTATTTATTTATTGACTAGAAACAGAGAAAGTGAGAGGGGAGAGGGAAGAGGGAGATCAAGAGGGAGAGAAAGAGACACCTGCAGAATTACTTTACCACTTGTAAAGCTTCCCCTTGCAGGTGGGGTGCAGGGGCTTGAACCTAGGTCCTTGCACATTGTAATGTGTGCTCAACCAGGTTCACCACCTTAAAG
This sequence comes from Erinaceus europaeus, assembly GCF_950295315.1. NCBI lineage: Eukaryota > Metazoa > Chordata > Mammalia > Eulipotyphla > Erinaceidae > Erinaceus > Erinaceus europaeus. The sequence continues at coordinate 30,718 of NW_026647827.1, forward strand.
TAAATCTTTAAAACAGTATATTTATGAGAGAACTGGGGAAATAGCATAATGGCTCTGCAAAAGACTTTCATGCCTGAAGTGCCAATGTCTCAGCTTCAATCCTTAGCACCATCATAAGCCAGAACTGAGCAGTGCCCTGGTGTGTGTGTGTGTGTGTGTGTGTGTGTGATTAAATACATAAACAGGGAGTTGGGTGGTAGCACAGCAGGTTAAGCATAAGTGGTGCAAAGCGCAAGTACCAGCATAAGGATCCCGGTTCGAGCCTCTGGCTCCCTACCTGCTGTGGTGGGGGGGGTCGCTTCACAAGCAGTGAAGCAGGTCAGCAGGTGTCTATCTTTCTCTCCCCCTCTCTATCTTCCCCTCCTCTCTCCATTTCTCTCTGTCCTATCTAACAACGACATCAATAACAACTACAACAACAATAAAAAACAAGGGCAAAAACTGGGAAAATAAATAAATATATAAAAATATAAAAATAAATACATAAATAAAAAATTTTTTAAATAATATTTATGAGGAGCTGGGTGATAGCACAGCGGGTTAAGCGCACATGGCTGCAAAGCACAAGGACTGGAGTTAAGGATCCCATTCCAGCCCCTGGCTCCTCACCTGCAAGGGGTTTGCTTCACAGATGATGATGCAGGTCTGCAGGTGTCTGTCTTTTTCTCCCTCATCTCTATCCCCCTCTCAATTTCTCTCTGTTTTATTTAAAAGAACAGCAATGACAACAATAATAATAACGACAACAACAAGGGCAACACAATGGGAAAAATGGTCTCCAGGAGCAGTGGATTCGTAGTGCAGGCAACAAGCCCCAGCAATAACCCTGGAGGGGAAAAAGAAAAAAGAAAAAGAAAAAAAGAAAAAAAAAAAGACTCATGTCTGGGGAGACAGCATAATGGTTCTGCAAAAGACTCTCTCATATCTAAGGTTCTGAGGTCCCAGGTTCAATCCCCAGCACCACCATAAGCTAGAGCTGAGCAGTGCTCTGCTATCTCTCTTTCTCTGTATCTCCCTCATTAAAATAAAGTCTAAAATAATGAAAAAAGAAAAAAAGATTCTCCTCCTTCAGGCTCTGAGATCACAGGTTCAGTCCTCAGCACCATCAGCCAAGAGCTCAGCCGGGCTCTGGTATCTCTTCTATATGTCTATTTCTTTTCTTTCCTTTCCTTTTCTTTCCTTTCCTTTCCTTTCCTTTCCTTTCCTTTCCTTTCCTTTCCTTTTCTTTTCTCTTTTCTTTCTTTCTTTCTTTCTTTCTTTCTTTCTTTCTTTCTTTCTTTCTTTCTTTCTTTCTTTCTGTAGCTTTCTTTCAGAAAAATAATAAATAAATAAATGAAACCCACATAGCATTTTGTGCCTTCATCGTCCTTCAGTGCTACTTTATAGAGATCCCAAGTAGAGTGTAAGCTGCAGGCGGGCAAGGGGCTTACAGGTACTGCAAGCACAATACTTCAAGAGCAGAATGCATGAAACAGTTGTGCAGAAACTAGGGCTGGTTACCGCCCTGCACCTACCCCTGAGGCCCAGGGGAATGGGCAGCCCCCAGGGCCCTCAGCGTGGCGGGGTGGGTCTCCGCGGGGAGGCCCCGGGCGCGGCGCCTCATTGTTGGGCCTGGAGGCAGGTGACCAGGCGGCTATTGCCCGCGCCGCCTCGAGGGGGCCCTGCGGGGGCGGCGGCAGCGGCCAGGGTACGTGCAGCCAGCTAGTTCTGCCCAGCCGCCGCGCCATCGCCCGGGACCGCGCCGCAAGCCAGGTACGGCGGGACTGGGGGCCCGGGCCCGGGTTTGGGGGGGGCTGGGGGGGGAGTCCCCTCTTTGTTTCCGCTCCGGGGCGCCGGACTGAGGCCGGGCGCGCGGGGGCCACAAGTCTGCCCGGGCTCTGGGGGCCCGCACTCTGCGTGTGACTGGAGTTTGGGGATGCAAGGCTCGGCCACAGTGGGCTGACTGCTGTTCGGGAACGGGCTGCGCACTGGGGGAGGGGGCTTCCTAGACGGTAGGAACGAGCGGGAGTGGCAGCAGGGTCACCTCGCTCTGGGGGATCAGGGGGAGTTTCCGGGGTGCAGGACTAGGGGTGCAGCGGGCGAGCTCAGGACTTTGCGCCCCCAACTTTCCACGCGCGCCTCTCCCCCTCCCACTTTATCCCGCGGGAGTCTGGCGTCCCTGGGCGACCCTTTCTTCCACTAGAGGGAGTGGGTACGGGGCGGGGGTCTCGGGGCTGGGCCCCCTGGGCTCGTTCCTGCGGACACGCCGCCTGGTAGCTGACAAGGGGGAGCCCGGGGTCCCCCTGGGGGAGGCGCGCTGCAGCCGGAGAGCTGGCTCTTTGGCTTGAAGTGATTTGAAAATCTGCTTGGTGTAGCGGGCATGGTCTCCAGGCAGGGCTAAGTGAATCCCTCATTCCCCAACCTGATTTAAAAACAAAGGGGGGGGGGGGGCTGAGATAGATAGCATACTGCTTCTGCAAAAACTTTTTATGCCGGAGGCTATGTTGTCTCAGGTTCAGTCCCCAGCACCACCATTAGTCAGAGTTGAGCAGTGCTTTGGTAAAATAAATAAATATGATAAATAAATAAACAAATCGCCTTTGGATGAGTAGACAGCATAATGGCTATGCAAAAACGGTTTTCGTGCCTACACCTCCAAGGTCCCAGGTTCAATCCCCAGCACGACCATAAACCAGACATGAGCAGTGCTCTGGTTAAAAATAATAAAATAAAATAAAATAAATTGAAAAAAAAAGCAAAATCTTTTTAAGTGTGAGGTCAAGCTGAAAGCCATGTTTGAGGTGATCACTGCACTTAGAGGTTCCCCCTCCCCACACCCTTGGATTTGCTGGGAGTGAAGTGGGAGGTGGGGGTTTCACCCCCACTTCCCCACTCCTTGTAATGGGAATACATGATTGTGCAGTCTAAGTGAAATACACTGCAAACAGCAATGTACCCCTGATATTTGTTTTAGGTCTAATTGGAGGCTTGGGCTGTGTGCATATTAATCTTTTTGAAGTGCTCTCTCTTCTTGGGGCCTATGAGGTTCTATTTGCAAATCAGTCAACAATTATTAAAAAAAAAAAAAAAAAAAAAAGACTTTCCTGGTGGGAGGCTGGGAGCAGCCAGGGAGGCTTCAGACTGAAGAAGGGTGGAAGGCTATAGGGTGGGATCTTAAAGGGACCTTTCTGCACTGGGATCTGCCCCCGAAAGCTGGCAGGAACCAGCCTTCTATGCTCAAACACTAAGTAATAGTAATATTGCAACGCAATACTGGCCTCAGAGACTATGTGGGAGTTGGGCGACAGGAATGCTGGAGTGTTGGCCTTTGCTCTAAGCCTTTGCATGCATTCATTTTTTTTCCTATAGTTCATGTTGCCTGAAGCAGAAGCTGGGATAACTGCCTCCATTTTACAGATGGCAAGCAAAGGCCAGGGACCATCAGGGGTGTTGTAGCCCCAAGTTCAGGCAGGCTAGTCCCTGGGGCCTGCTCTGACAATGAGGGAGGGGGAGCCTGTGCCTCCCGCCAGCCCATAGGGGGCTGAGCTGCCAGCTATCAGCAGCAGAGAATGAATTATTTCTTACTCACCTCAGAGAAAACAGAAAGTAGCAGCTTGGGGAACTGCTGTGCTCCTGGGTATTACTTGACTGTTACAAAAGTGTAACTTTGGCACCTCTGTGGCTTTAAATGGAGCTATTTGCAAATGTGACCCCGGGAACTAAAGGTCACAGGGTCAAAGTTTGTCCTGGGGCTGTTAAGGGATGCTGAGAATGGAATAAAAAATGGCCTCTAGAGAGGGAGGTAGCAAGGCCTGAGAACAAGGGGAGGAGCAGCTTGCCCAGGGCCCATTTTGTAGGTGAATCTGTTTGCTCAAATCTAGGAGAGCTAGGGCTCTGCTCAGGTACAGTTCTCCAGTCCTCTGTGCCCCCTGCTCTTTTTCCAGGCACAGCTTTGCATAAGGGGAAGCCTCTTCTTCCCTCTTTGGCCCCTGTCCCCATGAACTCTGTGGTAGGGAAGTCTCCATGCTGTCTCAAGAGACACTGCCAGTCTTGAACTGGAGAATGTGAACTTCCGGTCCCACCCCCCAACCCCCCAACTCAGGCCTTCCTAGCTCCTTGAGTACTGATGGACTCCTGGAAAAGCCCACCTCCTCTTTTGTGGCTGGAGTGGGTTCCAGGAGGACCCTGGCAAGCTCTAGTGACCTGGGTGACCTGGAGTGTTTCTAGTTCCACCTGGAGTTTGTCTCAATCGTACCTCTTAGTTCAGTTCCTTTAACTCAGAGCTACTGTTCAATCCTCATAGCGTTAAAACCTGTTGTTTTAAGCATTCTCTTGGTTCCTCAAACTGTTCTAGCTGCCGAAATAGTTCTTTCTTATAAAAAGATTTCTTTTTAGGTATTTATTAATAAGAAAAGGAGGGGGAAGAAAATCAGAGCATCACTCTGGCACGTACAAACTAAGGACTTCATGCTTTAGGGTCCAACACCCCATCCACTGTGCCACCTTCCAGGTCACTCCAGTTATTTCTCTTAACTCTCACACCTGAGCTGGAAGTGCTGAACCAGAAGCATGTTGCCTATTCTATCTTTGGAAGGGTTTCTTCCATCATGTTTCAGAACCTGAACCCTCCCCCACCCCAGAGTCTTTTACTTTGGTGCAATACACAAAACCTTTTTTTATTTTACACTTATTTTATTTCCTCATTCAAGATTTTATTTCCTAGTGTAGAATATCTCACTGATATCTGAACTTTCAATCTATCTCATATAGGAAGCCAAATAACTGTCACTCCATCAAACAAATCATATACAAAACTTTATGCATTTCACTTTAGGCTTCTTTTTTCTTATGAGTGCTACTGTATGGCTGAAAGATACTTTTTATTATCAGTCATACCAACTTTGTTTTAAAGACAGTGTCTTTAAAAGTCAGTACTTATAGGGGACATGCAGTGGTGTACCAAGTTCAGCACACATGCTACAATGTGCAAGGATTAGGGGGCCGATGGTAGCACACCCAGTTAAACACACATAGCACAATGCATGCACTGCTTTTGAAGACACCCGGCATTCAAGTATCACTTCCACCAGCATGCTGAGTATGAGTGATCTTAGGCTGAGAGGATGAGGGGGAATGACTAAGGAATATTTGAGTGCTCAGAATGGGCTGCTGTGGATTCCACCTTCATGCGTGGGTTACAGGTAGGGAGGGATTTCCTTGGGTGTGTGTCCTGAGTTCATTGTGAAAGCAGCTAGAATCTTCAAGTTTTTTTTAAAATTTTTATTTATTTATTATTGGCTAGAGAGAGAAATTGAGAGAGGAGGGGAAGACAGAGAGGGAGAGAGACAGAGAGACACCTGCAGCCCTACTTCACCACTCATGAAGCTTTTCCCCTGCAGGTGGGGGCCAGGGGCTTGAACCTGCATCCTTGTGCACTGTAATGTGTGAACTTAACCAGGTGCGCCACTGCCTGGTCTTGAATCTTCATCTTTTTTTTTAAGCCTCCCGTTTGCAAGCTTGCATTTTGGAATGTTTGCTGCTGACTGCGTCCCATGTCAGGTGTGAGTAAGCTGAGTAGCTGTTCCATCCCTAAGCCTCCTGCTGGGGTGTCTTGCCCTCCTGGCCTTGTGAACTCTTTTTTAAATTTTATTTTAAAGATTTTATTTATTTACTAATGATAAAGATAGGAGGAGAGAGAGAAAGAACCAGATATCACTCTGGCATATGTGCTGCTGGGGATTGAACTCAAGACCTCATACTTGAGAATCCAATGCTTTATCCATTGTGCTATTTCCCGGACCACTCTTGTGAACTCTTGATATCCTCATGGCTACTTGAGCCATCCATAGATGCCCTTTGGAATGTCCCACTGTTTCGCTCAGGGGTGATGGTCATGATGATTCTTGGACACTGAAAGAATTATACTCATTGTAAATTAATTCCTTTCTCTTCTTTCTTTCTTTCCTTCTTTTCTTTGTTTATTAAAGGGCATGGGGAGATAGGGAGAAAGACAGAGAGACACCCATAGCCCTGCTTCACCACTCATGAAGCTTTCCCCTTGCAGGTGGGGACCAGGGCCTTGAACCTGGGTCCCTGCACACTGTAGTGTGTGTGATTAACTAGGTGCACCACTGCCTGGTCGCATTAATTATTTTTTTGTTGCCAGTAGGATTATCACTGGGACTCAGTGCCTTCATGATGAATCCATGGCTTCTCTTCTTTGATAGGTTAGAGGGAAATTGAGAGAGGAAGTGTAAGATGGAGGGGGAGACAGAGAACACAGCACTGCTTCACCACTCCTGAAGGCCACCGTCCTACAGGTGGGGACTGGGGACTTGAACCTGGGTCTTCATAGACTGTAGTTTTATTGTTGTTGTTGTTGATTTTTAACCAGAGCACTGCTCAGCTCTGGCTTATGGTGATTTAGGGGGACTGAACCTGGGACTTTAAAGCCTCAGGCATGAGAGGCTCTTTGCATAACCAATATGCTACCTACCCCCACCCTGGACTATAATGTGGTACACTTTACCAGGTGTACCACAGCTTGACCCCCATCATGCTGATTTTTAAGAAGAGTTGCAGTGATACTAGTGGTTCTAATATTGGACTAAGAGGTACTACTACTACTAGTAGTGGTACTAATATTGAAAAAGTCATGATGTACTTCTGCATAGAAAAACATAGAAAGGGTGAGGTAAATAGCATAATGGTTTTGCAAAGAAACTCTCATGCCTGAGGCTCCAAAGTCCCAGGGCAAATCCCAGAGTTGATCTGTTCTCTGATTAAAAAAAAAAAAAAAAAAAAATATATATATATATATATGGCCAGGCAGTGGTGCACCTGGTTAAGTGCACATGTTATAGTGCACAGGGACCCAGGTTCAAGCCCTTGGTTCCCATCTGCAAGGGAAAAGCTTCAGGAGTGGTAGAAGCAGGGCTGCAGGTGTGTCTCTCTGTCTCTTTCCCTCTCTACCCCCCAACTTCTCTCTATATAAACAATAATAAATAAATATTAGAAAAATTAACCAAAAAAAAATCTTGTGATATTTCCAACAGCCTAATAGATTGCATCCCCCCAAATGGTGGAAGTAGTGGAAAGTGTACGTCTAAGGACTCTGTTGTCCATGCTCCATTAAATTCTCTTTGGGGAGGCATTCCTGGCTCATCCATGGAAATGTCTTCAGATCTAGCATCAGTGGAACAGACACCTGTCTCCATCTCTGTCTGCTGACTTGGGCACGCACCCTTGGGTGGGTAGGAAGTCACTTTGTACCCCTACAGCTCCTGACATGGTAGCCTTGTGGGAATGAGGATACGTGATTTCCCGAGCTGTTCCACACGGATGCCAGGCCCATGCTGTCTGTGCCACAGCCATCATACATGCTTGCAGCTCACACTTCTTGTCATCCTTTTTCTGGATTGGAGCCCTGAGACCCAGCATCAGTAGCTGGTCTGTGTCTTGGTGCCGGCAGGAACCCAGGTCTGTCTGGGGACTGAGCCTGAACAGTCACAGAAGGTGAATGTGCCCTTGATCACACCCAGGAGGCTTGCACCTGTGGATGCTGGGAGAGGATGTGTGTGTGTGTGTGTTCAGCACTGCAGGAACACTCCAATGTAGCTCTGGAACCAGCCCCCCCCCCTTTTTTGTTTTCCTTTATTCCCAGAGCCCTGCTCAGCTGATGGTGGTGCTAGGGCTTGAACCTGGGACCTTGGAGCCTCAGGCATGAAAATATATTTACATAACAACTATGCTGGTCCCCAAACCAGGCCTCTCACAGTTCCCATACCCCCTCCCCTCTTCCTGGGCTGGTGAGTGAAGCCTTGGAGAAGGGAGAGATCTTAGGGTGTCCTGCCATCATCCACAGCTGGCGAGTGTTCCTAGCTGCAGCTGCTTCCTCCATGTGAGCTGTAGGCCTCTCTGTTCTCTTCCTTCCTCCCTCCCTCTGCTCTAATTATGGACCCTGGAAAGCTGCTCTTCCTCTTCCTCTTCCTCTTCTCCCCCCTCTTCCCCCCTCCCCCAGAGTTGACAGTGCAGGATTCCCCCTTTGTCGGCAGCTTTTGTTTTTAAGCTTCTGAAGAGACATCTAGAAGAAAGCCTGACTCCAGCTTCTGGAGGGGCAGTGTTGGCGTCCGGGGACCCTCACCCCCACCCCCACCAGGCTGGCTGAAGAGTCTCATAGACTGAGTCTCAGCGGAGACCAACAAAGTGTGACCTGCTGTGCCTTGAGTGTTGATTTCTGTCTTTCATTTTCTTTTTCATTTGTTTGTTTTTATTTGAGATTAATGGCAGGTGAAAAGATTATAAGATCACAGTGTATAGTTTCCACATCACATCCACCACCACAATTCTGTGCCCCCCTCTTCCCAAAGATTGTCACCATAGTTCTCACAAGCCTTAGAAACAGTTTGCTTGCTTTTTTTTTTTAAGATTCCTATAGACATACCAATCTTTATTATTTTATTTTATTGTGGTAGGTATAGATAGAAATATACTTAGAGAAAGACCAGAGCCCTACTCAGCTCTGGCTTATAGTGGTGTGGGGGATTGAACCTGGAACTTGGAAACCTCAAGCATGAAAACCTTTTACATAACCATTATGCTATCTCTCCCACCCACTTGTTTTGTTTTACCAGTTCATGTGTATCATTTCTCACATATGAGTGAGACTATCTGCCAATTGTCCTTCACCTCCTCTATTTCCATCCATTTTGTCCCAAGCAAACAGTGTCATCTTTTTTTGATTACAGAGTAGTATTCCATGGAATACATATCCCATAATTTCTTTTTTTAATTTTTATTTTAAATGTTTTTTTTAAATTAATTAATTTATTCATGAGAAAGACAGGAGGGAAAGAACCAGACATAACTCTGGTACATGTGCTGCCTGCCGGGGATTGAACTCAGGACCTCATGGTTGAGAGTCTGATGCTTTATCTACTACGCCACCTCCAGGACCACTATCCCATACTTTTGTTAGCCAGTCATCTGTTACTGGGCATTTAGGCTGCTTCCACTCCTTGGCTCTTTAATGTGGCTATGAACACAGGGGTGCATATGTCCTTTCAAATTAAGGTGTACTTGGCTAAATGCCTAAGAGTGGTGTTGCTGGATCATAAGGTAATTCCACTTTTATTTGCTTAAGGATTCTCCAAACAGTCATCGTTGTATTCTTCTTCTCCTTCTCCTTCTTCTCTTTCTTTCCTTCTTTCCATTTTATTGGATAGAACATAGAGAAATTGAGCGAGGGGGAGATAGAGAGGGAGAGGTGGCCTGGGTAAACAGCATAATAGTTATGCAAATAGCTTTCATATCTGAGGCTCAGAGTTCTCAGGTTCAGTCCCCAGCACTAGTGGAGCCCCTTTGGAAGACTGTGTGGAGGGGGCCAGGTGGTGGCATACCAGGTTAAGCACACATAGCACTAAGCACCAGGATCTGAGTTAGGATCAGAGTTTGAGCCGCCACTCCCCACCTGCAGGGGTACACTTCAAGAGCGGTAAAGCAGGTCTGCAGGTGTCTCTTTCTTTTTACCAGAGCTCTGTCTAGTTCTGGTTTATGGTGGTGCTGGGGATTGAACATGGGATTTCAGAGCCTCAGGCCGAGAAGTCTTTTTGCATCACCATTGTGCTGTCTCTCTGGTCCTTGATTTTCTGAAACTGGTCACCATCCATGATGAAAACTAGTGCTTGGAGTCCTGAATGCACAAGTAGGAAACAAATGCTCAGGCCACAGGGTGGCGTCACACCCATTTGAGTACACACGTTACCATGTGCAAGGACCCAGGTTCAAACTCCCGCTCTGCACCTGCAGGGGGGAAGTTTCACAAAGGGTGAAGCAGACCTGCAAGTGTCTCTCTTTTTCCTTCTCCCTCTGTATCTCTCCTTCCCTCTCAATTTCTTTCTGTCCTATTATTGAGGGGAAGCTGACTGGGACCAACTACCAGTTCACTCCTGCACTCCTGCGGGAGGTCATCATAAGACTGACTCCTTGAAAGAAGTACAAGACAGACTCAGTGATGGGCATGCAAATTGCAAACTTCTTTCATTACACTTGTGAGGTAGAATTTGTGCAGAAATGAAGTTAAAGTGCAAGAAAAACTGGAGAGTGTGGGGTGGGACTGAGATAAGCCACCCCCTCAGAACCTGAAGATGAGAATCAAGACCTGGGGTCCCCTTTTCTTAAGCCCTGTCTACGCCACACCTGGGCCAGCTTCCCATTAGTCTGCTGAGATCCCCAGGTGTGGTTCCCTCACCAAAAATTCTACAGTGTGCAAAGCATTTCCCCTGTGCTTTTAAGACCTGACCCACTCCCACTTCCTGTGCAGTTTCTACCTGGTGTGGGGAATGTGTATAGAGATGTGGTGTCTATGTTTGCAGGTGCTGGCTCTCTCTGTCCCTTTACCTGCACTGGTCCCAACACTGTCAAACAAAAGAAAAAATAGTTGCTGTGGCTGGTGTGTAGGCATAGAGACCCAGTGATAACCCTCATGGCAGAGGGAGGGGGGGGGAGGATAGGGAGGGGGGAGAAGAGAGAGAGAGAGAGAGAGAGGGAGAGAGAGAGAGAGAGCAAATAGAGCAAATGTTCTTGGGCACCAGCCTGCAGTTACTTTTCTTTGCAAAGAGGGGGCTGGTGTCCCCACCCTGGGGGCTAGTGGTGGTGATTTCACACAGGAGGGCTCTGGAATGTGCTCTCTCTGCCACCCTGGAGCACAGCTGCAGTGTGTTGCCTTCACTCACTGTGGAGAAGGGTGCCAGCGCTTGGGTGCGGGGAACAGGCCCACATCTGGCCGCTGGGCCAGGCTGGGCCATTAGCAGGGGTGTCTGTGTTCTGTACACATTCCTCCTGGGGGCTCAGGAACAAAAGGGCTCCATTCACTGGGTCCTGGCGTTCCTCTCCTCTCAGTAATCCATCACCTTGCTCAGAGCTTTCCTGAGTGCCGGCCCTTCAGCACTGGTGCTTTTGGATGCAGATCAAAGGTAGGGTGTGGGGAGAAGTGAGGTCGGCTCTGGTGGCTTTGGTGGCTCTGGTGTCTGGAGGACCTGGAGCAGAGTCTTCCTTTGTTGTCTTGACTGCCCCCTCCCCAGTGGCACCTGCAGCCTGGCAGGGGGGGGCAGCCTGGGCCTATGGTGAAGGGGTCCCTTGGCTTGGGTTTGCTGCCCACCTCATCCTCCCTTCCATCCCAGAGAAATTCCAGAGCCCTGGGGCTCCAGCTGCAGAGTCTGTTCTTCTCCAAGGGCTGATACTGGGCGGGCCAGGCCCTGTGATGACTAGAGGAGGTAAATTGTTGACCTTATGGCCAGAGAAGTTATCCACATTTCTGGAAAGACCTGAAGTGCCAGTGGCAGGGCTGGGAACATGCATGCAATTTGTGAGCCTGGAGGAAAGTGGGGGGGGGGGGAGCGGGGGGAGGGTGGTGGTGTTGGAAGCTAGCTAGGCTGCCTTTCTCTTCTCCTGGGACAGCAGGGATGGATGTATTTCTCTCCTTATTTGTCCCCAAGAGGTGGTTGAAGGTTCTCAGGTGAAGGACATGGTCATGCCTCTTCTTAAGTATTTTGACTCTCTAGTTCCAAAATAATTTGCTTAGAGCACTTGCACTTAGAGACTTGGAACAGCAGGCAGAGAGACAGTAAGGAAGCAGATAACTTGGCCTCCACAGAGGCTAAGGCCTCACTGCTCGGTAGTCGTAACTCTCTGTGATTTTATTTATTTATTTTTCTTTCACAGAGACAAAAATTGAGAGAGACAGAGAGATACCCACAGCACTGTTTCACTGCTCATGAAGCCCCCTGCAGGTGGGGACGGGGGCTTGAACCTGAGTCCTTGTGCACCGTAGTAATGTGTGTGTGTGCACTTAACCAGGTACACCACCACCTAACGCGCACCTTGTGCTTTTTGAGTTGCCAAGCTGAGGTCCTTGTCTCTGTATGACTTGCACTGTAGCCTCAGCACTACCTTATAAGTGCTTTCCTACATGCACGCATGCACGCATGCATGCCAGGCCGATGTCCCAGGAGGTGGATATGCGATCATGCTCATAGTTTTCTGTCCTCTGGCCATGGGCCATTGTGTGCATCCTTACATAGAGATGATTGGGCAAGACCCTGGCTCATCATGTTCCTGGAAGATATGAAGACCGCTTGAGGTCAAAGAACACAATTTTGTTGTTGTTATTCCCCTTTAAATTGTATGGAGATATATGCAACTGAGAACTCACTTTGGTTATTGCCACCAAGGCTTAATGCTTTGGGGACAACTTTTAGATAGGAAGAGAAAGATAGGAAGAGAGATACCACAGCACTGAAGCACTGTGGGCTGGGCTCGAATCTGGGTTGCACACATGACAAAGCAGCGCACTGTCCAGGTAAGCTCTCTTGCTGGCCCAAATTTAATCATTGTAACTATTTTAAAGTGTACAGTATTCTTTTTAAAAGATCTTATTTATTTATTTATTTATTAATGAGAAAGTAGGAGGAGAGAGAAAGAACAAGACATCATTCTGGTATATGCCTGGTTTCCCCAGCGTATGTTTTATTAATCCATTCATGCATGTTTGTGCTTATAAATCTTCACTACAAAGGTTAAGGTTGCTGTGAACCCAGATGCACAGATATATCTGTTGTTGAAGTTCTTATTTTGAATGCTTGTGAATATTTGCCCAGAAGTGAGTACAAGATTATTATTTAAAAAAAGATTTGGCTTATTCATTAACATGAGAAAGAGAGAGAGAGAGAGACAGACTCTAGACAGAGAGAGAGAGAGAGAGAGAGAGAAAGCCCGAGTGAGCATTACTCTGGCACATGGAGTTTTGAAGTTTGAACTCAGGACTTACTTCATGCTTTCAAACTCAACCATAGTCACGACACCATGTCCCAAGACCACATTTCATTTATTGCAGTTTATGTATGTGTGTGTATATATCATAGGACAAATAGAATTTTAGAGGGATAAGGGAGACAGGGAGAAAGAAAGACCTCACCACTCATGAAGCTTCCCTCCTGCTGGTGTTGAGTGGGGACTCAAACCTGGGTCCATGAACATGGTAACCTCTGTGTTCTATCAGGTGCACCACCACCCGGTGGCTTGAGCATTTACTTTCAGAACAGTCTTGCAAGGGCTTCCTTCTTGTGTATTCAGGACCCCAGGCACTGTTTCTTTTTTTTTTTTCTTCTTCTTCTTTTTTTTTTTTTTTGCCTCCAGGTTTATCGCTGGGGCTTGGTGCCTGCAGTAGGAATCCACTGCTCCTGGCAGCCATTTTTTTCTACTTTACTTCCTTCCTTTCTTCCTTTCGTTCGTTCGTTCTTTCTTCTTTTTTTTTTTTTTTTACTGGATAGGACAGAAATTGAGAGGGGAGAGGAGGAAGGAGAAAGGTAGACACCCGCAGACCTGCTTCACTGCTTGTAAAGTAACCACGCACCCCCCCCCCCCCTGCAGGTAGGGAGCGGGGACTCGAACCATGATCCATGTACAGGTCCTTGTATACTTGGTACTGTGTACGCTTAACCTGGTGTTACCGTCCAGCTCCAGGCACTGGTTTTCATTAAGGCTAGTGATCAGTTTCAGGAAATTAAGGGCCAGGGAGACAGCATAATGGATGCAAAGGACTGGGTGCTTGAACCCAGGTTCTTGAGCATGGTAATGTGTGCTCAACTGGGACGCCACCACCCAGCCCCCATTTTTAAAAAATATTTATTTATTCCTTTTTGTTGCCCTTGTTGTTTTATTATTGTAGTTATTGTTGTTGTCATTGTTGGATAGGAGAGAGAGAAATGGAGAGAGGAGGGGAAAAAGGAGAGAAAGACACCTGCAGATCTGCTTTACCACTTGTGAAGTGACTCCCCTGCAAGTGAGGAGCCAGGGCCTCGAACCTGGATCTTTACACCAGTGCTTGCTCTTTGCGCCACATCCTTTTTTTTTTTTTAAAGGATATACTTATTTGAACCCAGGAGATGATGAAGTGGATAAATAGTCGAACCTACAAGCAAAAGGTTTCAAGTTCAATCCCTGGTCTTGCAAGTGCCAGAATGAATGCTCTGGTTCTTGCTCTGTTGCTCTTTTTCTCATGTTAGTAAATAAATACATTTTTTTAAAAACATTAAAATAGTGGTCCAGGAGGTAGCACAGTGGATAAAGTATTGGATTCTCAACCATGAGGTCCTGAGTTCGATCCCCGGCAACACATGTAACAGAGTGATGGCTGGTTCTTTCTCTCCTCCTATCTTTCTCATGAATAAATAAATAAATAAATTCTTTAAAAAGTATTAAAATAAAGATTTAAGCCTGAGATCAGAGTTCAGTCCCCAGTATTGCATGTGCAAGAGTAATGCTCTGGTGGCTCTCTCACTTTCTCTCTCTTTCATTCGTAAATAAGTAAATCATCTTTTAAAAATACTAAAACCAAACAAACAGGCTCAGTCCTTAGCACCACCATAAGCCAGAGCTGAGCAGTGCTCTGGTTTAAAGAAAAGAAAAGAAAGAAGGGGGGGGGGGCTGGGCAGTGGTGTACTTGGTTAAGCACTTGTATTGCCAATTGCAAGGGCTAAGGTTCAAGACCCCACTCACACCTGCAATGTGGAAGCTTTGCAGCTTCCCACAAGTGGTGCAACAGGTTTACAGGTGTCTGTCTTCTTCTCCCTCTCTCTATACCCTCCCCCTCTAAAATTTTGTTTGTCCTATCCAATAAAAATTAGATTAAAAATAATGGGCTGCAGGGAGTGGTGGATTTCTAGTGCTGGTACCGAGTCCCAGGATAACCATGGGTGGCAGAAAAGTAAATAAAGATATTTATTGAGAGAGAGCACTACTTTGGTGTATATGGTGCTGGGGATTGAACCTGGGGATCATGATGCAGATCCTGGAATTTACTTGCTGAACTGGTTACTTAGCCTTGTGCATAAACTTTTTGAAGTTCTGCTCTCTGTGCTCACATTGTAGTAGAGAAGCACCTGTCTCCTCCACCTTGTCTCTGTGAACACTGAGCCTGGGCTGGGGACTGCCCAAGAGGTCAAAACTGGGCCTGAAGTGGGGGGAGGGTTGGGTGGTGGCTCACCAGGTTAAGTCCACACAGTACGAAGTTCAAGGACCTGTACAAGGGTCCTGGTTTGAGCCCCCAGCTCCCCACTTGCAGGGAGGTTTCTGCAGGTGATGAAGGAGGTCTGCAGGTGTCTTTCTCTCCCCTTCTCTATCTTCACCTTCCCTCTCAATTTCTCTCTGTCCTATTCAATAAAACAGAAAAAAAAAAAAAAAAAGATGGCCAGGAGCAGTGGATTCATAGTGTAGGCACTGAGCCCAGCAATAACCCTGGAGGCAAAAAAAAAAAAAGAGAGGAAGAGAGAGCCTTGTTTCGGAGCTGTTTTGACAGATTGTGTAAACTCTGTGATTAATGGAATGAGAAAGCAGGAAGAATGTCTTTCATTACCCTTCCTTCTATTTCCCATCTCCCTCCAAAAAATAAAAAGCAGCCTTTGGGTTTGGTTGGTTTTATTTTCAATTAAAAGGGTTTGATTTTGTTTCTGAGGAATGGTTTTAATTTGGATAAATGGTTCAGTCTGGGAACCGCATGCCAGAGCCTATGATCTATGAACGTAATTACTGTGGGTTTCCTCCACCATTTTTCCAAGAGAAAAGCCTGTGCTGGGGGCCCTGGATGCCTGGGTGAGGTGACGGAGAGGGTGCTGTGCCCTGGAGCTAGGTAGTACCGCTGATCAGAACTGGGGTCCACAGAGCCAGGGCCCTAGCCCCAACCTTGTGGGAACTGGTTAATTTTTTACCCTACAAGAATGTGTTCACAATGCGAAGGCAGGAATGCCAGCTGGAGGGCCCTCCCACCCCCACCCCGGAACATGTCGGACCAGAATGACTGGCATCTATTCCAACGTGGGCACTGGCAGAACGGATCAGGTTCAAAGGCTGGCGGTGTGTGTGTGTGTGTGTGTGTGTGTGTGTGTGTGTGTGTGTGTGTGTGTGTGTGTGTAAAGGGGCAGCCTTATGGGGTTCCTGTTCACTGTGGGTAGGCAGAATTCAGGCCCTGGTGGGGTTTCCTTTCTATGTTCCATAGGGTCTTCTTTGGCCAGGGGATGAGAGTCCTGGGGTTTTCTGGGAAGGAGCCCAAGACAGAAGCCCCCATGGTTTGCTTCTGGAGAAGCAGAGGGATTGGAAAAGGCAGAAAGAGACAGAAAGGGCATTGCAATCTTTAGGGAAACTGTACCAAAGCCTCAGCTGCCCCTGCTGTTTAAACAGCCCAACATCCCCCAGCCAAAGAAGAGTGGGTCCCAGAGTTCTGGTGGTGTGGAGTTGTACCCCTCTTATCCTATGGTTTTTGTCAGTGTTTCCTTTTTATAATAAATAAAGAAAGAAACAAACAAACAAACAGTGAAGCTTTCCAAGTTTGCTGCTGAGGCTAGGGACCTGGGGGATTGGTGGGGTTACTTGGGGGCTGGGAATATATAGTCTGCACAGGTGTGTCGAGGAGCCCTGCCTCCTGCAAAGGAAGAGTTTTAATTTAATTTAATTTTTTTTTTTTTTGGTATTTTTATTAGTGGGCTGGGGAGATAGCATAATGGTTAAGCAAAAAGACTTATGCCTAAGGCACCAAAAGTCCCAAGTTCAACCTCCAGCACCACTATCAACCAGAGTTGAGCAGTGCTCTGGTAAAAAGAAAAAAACAAACTAACCAGTATTTTTATCAGTGGATTATAAGATAATAGGGGTATAATTCCACACCACTCCCACCACTAGGGTTCTTTGCCATTTCCCACTCCCCCCAATGATAACCACCATAGTTCTTTCAATTCTCTTCTCTCTTTTTAAAAAATCTTTTATTTATTATTGTATAGAGACAGAAATTGAGAGCGGGAGGGAGATAGAGAGGGAAAGAGACAGAATGACACCTGCAGCCCTGCTTCACCACTTGTGAAGCTTTCTCTCTGCAGATGGGGACCAGGGTCTTGAACCCAGTAATGTGTGCGCTTAACCAGGTGCATCACCACCTGGCCTGTTTCAATTCTCTATAACTCACTCAGGACTGAAATCATCTCATAGTTGCTCTTCACTTCCTTTCTTATTTCACTAAGCATAACTACTGCAGTCCCATCCACTTAGTCCCAAAGGGCACTTTATGGAGGAGTTTGCTTTCTTCTCCCCAAATCACTTGATCAGAGAGGTGTTGACTTACCAGACTGCTTTATTTATTTATTGCCAGAGCACAGTTTATCTCTGTCTTATGACGATGCCAGGGACTGAACCTGGGACCTGGAAGCCTCAGGCATGAACATCTGTTTATACAGTCATTATGCTATCTCCCCTGCCCTAAACTGCTCTTATTGCAGGGGTATGTTTCACATCACCTCAAGATAATTGTCAGCCCACCTCACCCACCACCAAAGGGCCATTTCTCTTCATCATGGAGACTGTGTCTCCAGGCCTCTCTCAACTGCCTGACTTTTGAAACCTTGGATCTGCTGGAAGGGGCCACTGTTTACTGATTTGTCACCCTGTGGCGTCCCTTGCTTGCTGTTCTCTAAGACCCTCCTGTGAGTGAGATCACCCTGTGCTCATCCTTTTCCTTCTGGCTTATTCTACTGAGCACCAGCCCCTCTGGCTCCTCATATGATACAGCTAAAGAGGAGACCTCAGGGGCCGGGCAGTGGTACATCTGATAGAGAACACACATTTCCTGTATGAGGTCACAGGTTCAAGTCCCAGCTGTGGCAATAGGGAGGAAGGACCTTTCATGAGTGATGGTAAAGTGCTGCAGGTATCTCTTCTCTCTCCCCTTTTTCTCATTCTCTATATAAAAAAAAAGGCCACCAGAAATCATGGAGCTGTGCATGCTCTGAGCCCCAGTTATAACCCTAGTGGCAAAAAGATTTCATTTATTTATTATATATTTTTAACCAGAGCACTGCTCAGCTCTGGTTTATAGTGGTGTAGGGAATTGCACCTGGGACTTCAGAGCCTCAGGCAGGAGAGTCTCTTTGCATAACCATTATGCTATCTACCCCTGCCCTGAAAAAAGATTTTTTTTTTTTAGAGGGACTAGGAGTTGGTGCACCTGGTAAAGCACACATGTTGTCACACACAGGACCAGGTTTGAATTCCCAGGCCCCACCTGCAGGGGGGAAGCATCATAATAAGTGAAGCAGGTCTGCAGGTGTCTCTTTTTGTTCCTCTCTTTCCTCCCTCTCTGCTTTCAATTTCTCTGTCTCTGTAGTAAATAAATGATAATAAATAACAGATAGAGAGAGAAAGTTCCCATCTTTTCTCCCAGCTGCACAGTATTCCAGTATGTATATAGATACCACACCAAAGGGGAAGTTTGCTGGAAGAGTTGTGTGGCTAGAAGCTTCCTTAACTCCTGCTCTTTGAGATGAAGACCCTATGGCTCAGAATGAGAGGCATGTCTAGCTGTGGGGGAGATGAGCATGGGTCCCATTCTTGGAGGACCCAGGCTCTAAGCTTGCCTGGGGCTAGGAGCACCCATCCCTGCATTTATTTGTCCTGAACTTAAGGGGTTGTAACTCCTTGTCTGCACTAAGGATCTGCTGTTGGGGTGGGATTGAGGGATGGGCTATGTTATGTTTTCTCCAACTTATTTAGTTATTTAAAAATATATTTAATATTTATTATTATTATTGCCACTAGGGTTACTGCTGGGGCTTGGTGACAGCACGATGAATCCACCACTTCTGGTGGCCATATTTTGTTCCTCTTTCTCATTCCTTTATTTCTTTCTTTCTTTCCTCCATTCCTTCCTTTTTTCCTTCCTTCCTTCTTTCCTTCCTTCCTTCCTTCCTTCCTTCCTTCCTTCCTTCCTTCCTTCCTTACCCCCCTTTCCACTGGGTAGAGACAGAGAGAAATTTAGAGGGGAGGGGGAGAAAGAGAGATACCTACTGACTTGCTTCAATGCTAGTGAAACCTGTCCCCTGCATAGGTCCTAGGACATAGTGATTTATGTACCACCACCTCTAAAAGCTTTATTTTATTTTATTTTATTTTATTTTATTTTATTTTAATGAGAGAGATACAGAGAGAAAACCAGATCCCTGCTCATCTCTGCCTGATGGAGCTGCTGGGGATTGAACCTGGGACCTCAGGCATGAAAGTCTTCTGCCGAACTATTATGCTGTCTCCAGCCATACACCCTTACCTCTACCCTCACTCCCATTTTTTAAGATAGATAGACAGATAGGGACTACAACATTGAAACTTCTTAGGTCACGTACCTAGCAAAGCAGCGCCCTATACAAGGAAATTATTTCACTGACCTGGACTCAGTTCCTGTGTCTGCAGTGACTACCTGGAGCACATGTGGACAAGAGCAACAGCAGGTGGTGATGGTCACCTGCCTGCCGAGGGGATGGTGTGTGCTGGAGCTGCAGAGATGCCCTGAGCCCCTGTGATGGACTCCTGCCAGCACCCTGCTGGGATTCAGTTCTGCTACCAGTGATGCTGGCATCCAGACTGCCTCAGCTCTCGCTGCCACTGCTCAGAAGGGCAGGGCCTCTGACCCAGGGCTGACAAAGAATTTTGGGCCACCAGTAGGCCTCTCTTTGCTGTCCCCTAGTCCCTGGGGTCAGTGCCACCATCCCACTGCCTGCTGGGGTCATGTCCATGTTCTACCCAGCCTATGGTCAGACCCCTGAGCTCTGGGGCATCAGGGCTTCTCAGTTTGCAGGTGGCAGCTGCTGTGGAGTAGATGTGAGGCCCTCAGTGGGTGCCACTGGGATGGTGTGGCCTTGCCTGTTTACTCTGGGGTGGAAGTGACCCACACTGCGGAACCCACCCACCCAGTGGTGGGCCCCACCTTGGCCACTGGCTCTCTGAATGACACTGGGCGGGTCCCCTGTCTTCTCTGAAGTGGTGTGGATGCTCTGTATCATGTCACCGATAGCTAGGAGGCTAGGGACATCCTGGACTCAAGGTCTCCTTGAGCTTCCACTCCTCTTCTTTTATCTTTCTTAACAAATATCATTATTGTTTTTTTTTTTTAGTTTTGATGAGTGTTTTCTTCTTGGAGAAAGTTGCCATGAGTAGAGCTACTGAGCTACTGGAGGTGGTGAAGCAGGTAGAAAGCCAGGCCTGTCTGTATTCTTGAGGTACTGAGTTTGATCCTTGATAGTGCATGCCAGTGACGCTCTGATGTTCTCTCTCTCTCCCTCTCTCTCTCTTGTTAACAAATGCATCTTCAAAATAAAACAAAGGTGCTATCTGAGAGATGGCACAGTGGATAAAGCATTGAACTCTCAAGTGTGAGGTCTCAAGTTCCATCCTGGCAACACCCATAACAGAGTAACACTATGGTACCCCATCTCACTTTCTCTTTCATTAATAGATGTATACATACTATTTTTTTTATTTCATTTACTTTAAGTGAGAGAGACATAGAGCATACCACTCACACTGGTTTATGGTGGTACTGGAGATTGAACTGGGACCTCAGAGCCTTAGGCATGAAAATCTTTTTATAAGGGTGGAGGAGAGAGAGCATAATGGTTATGTAAACAGACTGTCATGCCTGAGTCTCCAAAGTCCCAGGTTCAATCCCCTCCGCACTACCATAAGCCAGAGCTGCGCAGTGCTCTGGTGTTTCTCTCTGTGTCTTTCTGCATCTCTCTCAAAAATAAAAAAAATCTTTTTATAGAACCAGTATTCTCTCTCTCTTTTAAATTTTATTATCTTTATTTATTTATTGGATAGAGACAGCCAGAAATTGAGAAGGAAGGTGGTGATATAGAGGGAGAGACAGAGAGACACTTTCAGCACTGCTTCACCACTTGCAAAGCTTTCCCCCCTGTGGGTGGGGACCAGAGGCTCGAACCCGGGTCCTTGCACATTGTAACATGTGCTCTCAACCAGGTGCACCACCACCCACCATCCCCCATTATGCTATTTCCCCAGCCCAATGATTAAATAATCTTTAAAAAGAAGAAGGAAGGAGGGGGAGGTTAGGTAGGAGGAGGTGGGGAGGGAGAGAAGGGAAACGTGTTCTGGGAAAGAACACTCTCCCCTCCCCTCAAGACCCTCCAGGGCTGAAAGTCACAGGCCCAGGCTGCTCTTCCTGACATCACATTCTATCCTTTGGAGCCAGGACACCAGTCCTGGGTGGTGTTAAGTTCTATTCCTGTCTCTCTTCGCTAGAACTTGAGCTCTTTCAAGGACAAGAACCAAGGTTGCTTCTGGTATGTTCATGTGATAAGCGCTTTGGAAGGAGTTGAGTCAGCCTAGTGGCCTTGGACAAGGTGTGACATCACTGGGAGCCTTTCAGTCCATCTTTTGCAGAGGAGGGAGGCTGCCCCGCCCCCACCCACCGCCTACCTTCATGCAAACCCCTGCCTGGCCTGTTTCACAGTGAGAGAGAGAGAGAAAGGATCCCACACCACATGGAAACATGCTGGGAGTTGATGATTTACCAGAAGACAGGAAGGTGCTTGGAGCTTTCCCCAGGGTTTCATTAACTTTGGGGGAAGTTGGAAGCACCTATTTTTTCTTTCTTGGAATGAACTTTTAGTGGAGGGCGGTTAGTTGATACTTGCCTTTCTGACATGAGACTCTAAGCTGATGCTGAATTTTTCTTGAAAAACAGCCACATTTCATGTTCTCTTGCGAGTGACAGTGGATGGCAAATGCCTATGAAGAGTTCATGGCTGGCACATACAAATCTGTTTGTTAATTTTAATCGTGCCTCTGTGAGTCTAAGACTCCTGGAAGATTTTTGGTTTTCCCTTTGCATCCCAGATGGAAAGAGACAGAAGAAACACCATAAGATTGCTTCACCATTTATAGAGCTCCCTTGGTGCTGTGCATGGTACTCCCATGTGGTGCTGGGGGCTTGAACCCAGATCCTTGGGCATGGAAAAGTGTGTGTTCTACCAGGTGAGCTATCTCTCAGCCCTTCGGTATTCTTGTAGCACAGATCAATATTGTTTTTGTTTGTTTGTTTGGGTAGAGTGTCTTTTTGGGGTATGTGTTCCCTCAAAATCCTCATTGTCAATTGGCAAGAATCATTTTATCTTGTTTTCACACTGGAGCCCCATCTTGATCCAGACCCACTTGTGAGCTCTGCAAAGGAAGGGTTTGTTCTTATAAAAATGTTGAGCATCTCATACACTCTTGCAGGGAAAAGGGTTACCACTCCCACTTTGCTGCTTTCTGCCAGGGCTGCCCAGGTCACGTTTGCAAATTCTTTCTTTGGAACTGAATGCATTTAAAAACCTGGTCAGATTGATTCTTTCTCTCCCCCCCCCCCTTTCCTTTCTTCTCTCTCTCTCAATTCAGCTCTAGCTCATGGTGGTGCTGGTGACTGAAGCTGGAACTTTCTTTTTTTTGGTAATTTTTTTAAAAAAATTTATTTTATTTATTTTCCCTTTTGCCCTTGTTGTTCTTACTGTTGTTGTAATTATTATTGTTGTCGTCATTGTTAGATAGGACAGAGAGATGGAGAGAGGAGGGGAAGACAGAGAAGGGGAGAGAAAGATAGACACCTACAGACCTGCTTCACCACCTGTGAAGTGATTCCCCTGCATGTGGGGAGCTGGGGGCTCGAACCAGGATCCTTATGCTGGTCCGTGCGCTTAACCTGCTGTGCTACTGCCCAACTCCCTGAAGCTGGAACTTTCAAGCCTCATGAAAGTCTGTTGCAGAACCATTGTGCTGTCTCCCTGTTCTCTCTGATCTGCTTTATGGTACTCTTGGTGCCCAGAAGCAAACAGCTCCATCTCCATGAAGAATAATAGTGGCACTACTGTGACTCTTCCTGTTAGCTTTCTGGGCCCCACTTCTCTCCCGGTCAGCTTACTCAGCCATCTTTGCTTTTGCCGAAACAGACAGCCAGTCCACTTGAGGGTCCTGCTGGCGACAAGGTGGTGTCTGGTGTTGGCCTTGGCGGAACTCTGACCTAGCTCCATTTCTGTGACTCAGTCACTGGCTGAATGAACGGGCCTCAGGGCGAGTTGGTTCATAAACCTCAGACTCACTGCTGACAGTAAAAGGTTCTCAGCTGCCTGAGGGTGGCGTGGGCGGGCAAAACTGTAGGAACCAACGTGAATTATTGATCATCGCGTGTGAGGCCCCTCTGGAGGACAACTCCTTTGTTCTGTATTTCACTCCTTCACTCTATTGCTTGCTTCCCTCCTCCCTCCCTTTTTTTCTTTTAATTTTTTAATCTTTATTTATTAGATAGAGACAGTCAGAAATTGAGAGGGAAGGGGGAGATAGAGAGGGAGAGAAGCTGCGAGACACCTGCAGCCCTGCTCCACTTGCAAAACTTTCTCCCTGCAGGTGGGGACTAGGGGCTTGAACTTGGGTCCTTGTGCATTGATTGTAACATGTGCATTCAACCAGTATGCCACCACCTGGCCACTCTTCCTTTTCTTGTATTATCTTTATTTATTTATTGTGTAGAGATCAAGAATGAGAGAAAGATATCTTCAACACTGCTTCGCCACTTGCAAAGCTTTCTCCCTGCTGATGGGGACTGTGGGCTCAAACCCAGGTCCTCGAGCATTGTAACGTGTGCTCAACCAGGTGCACCACCACCTGGCTCCTCTTTTTTTTAATACCTTATTTTTATTTCATGAAAGAGAGACACAGAGAAGGAGAGGGAGAGAGGTGGAGAGAAGGACATATACACCAAAGTCATGTAAGCTCTAGCTGATGGTGGTGCTGGGGATTGAACCTGGGACTTCAGAGCCTCAGGTCTTTTTTTCAGAACCATTATGCTGTCTCCCCAGCCCTCCATTGCTCTCAACAGCTTGTCCAGAGCCAGCTGTTCAGCAGAACATTCAGTCTCACGAGCTGGAGGCAGCAAGACTCAGCTGTACTCTGCCTGGGCAGAGCAGGGGCTGGGAGGTCAGGGCCTGCTCCTCTGTCATACTGCCTCCTGAGCATCCTTGGTGCTGCCTGTTCTCCTTCTACTCTTGGGGACTCACTTTGAGACTGCTGCTTCTGCAGGCCCAGCATTCACATTCTTAAACCCTAAAAGGTTGAAGGCTCTGCAGAACCTGTGTGGGTTCAGAAGAGAGTGGGGAATTGGAGCCAGAGATCCAGCCAGTGGCCCCAAGTTAAAGTTTTTCTGTGTGGGTTGTGCTGGCAAATGTATTCTTTTTTAAAAAATATTTATTTTATTTATTTCCTTTTGTTGCCCTTGTTGGTTTTTATTGTTATTATTGATGTCGTTGTTGTTGGATAGGACAGAGAGAAATGGAGAGAGGAGGGAAAGACAGAGAGGAGGAGAGAAAGACAGACACTTGCAGACCTGCTTCACTGCCTGTGAAGCGACTCCCCTTCAGGTGGAGAGCTGGGGGTTCGATCTGGGATCCTCATGCCGGTCCTTGTGCTTTGCACCACATGTGCTCAACCCACTGCTCTACCGCCCAACTTCCTTGGCAAATGTATTCTTGTAGACACATAGGGTAGTTACTGGACTGCCAGTCAGAGGTTTTGTGTATGGTGCTTTTTTGTTGAGAAACAAGTAAACCATGTGTGTGTGTGTGTGTGTGTGTGTCATCAGTAACAACAACAATAATAAAAAAAAGATGGCAACAAAAGGGAAAATTAAAAAAAAAAAAAACAGACTAAAAACTGGGCTGGGGATTTGGCCTATTGGCATTGCTTGTGTGCAAGTCCCTGAGTTTATGCCCCAGCATCATCAAGTCAGAGTTGAGCAGCACTCTGATTAAGAAAATAAAAAGGGAGTTAGGTGGTGGTGCACCTGGTTAAGCACTCACATTACAGTGCATAAGGACCTGGGTTCAAGCCCCTGGTCCCCACCTGTAGGGGGAAAGCTTGACAAGTGGTGAAGTAGTGCTGCAGGTGTCTCTGTCTTTTTGTCTCTCTCCTTCTGCCTTCCCCTCCCCTCTAAACTTCTCTCTGCCTCTAACCAATAATAAATAAATAAAATAGTTTAAATAATAAAATAAAAAGCAAACAAATAGTGTATAGTAGATAGATATTGAACTTGAGACAGTATGGGTTTTCCCCCTATATAGTGGAGAGAACACTGGATTTATATGCAGGAGATCTTGAATTTGATCCCTGGCATTGATTATGCCAAAGTAATGCGTGGCATTCTCTTTCACATAAATAAATGAGTGATAAAAAAATGACATTTTTAAGAAAGTTGGGAAAATAATGATATATTCTTCATATAGATCAGTTACCTTTTTCTTTTTTGCCACTTTACATTTCCCTTTTTCCTTTCTTTTAAAAAATTATATATATATATTTATATATTATTGGATAGAGATAGAGAGAAGTTGAGAGGGGAAGGGGAAATGGAGAGGGAAAGAGAGAGACCTGCATATAGCCCTGTTTCACCACTTGTGAAGCTTCCCCTCTGTAAGTGGAGACCAGGGGCTTGAACCTGGGTCCTTGTGTACTGCTATGTATGCGTTTAACCAGGTATATGTGAGAGAGACCACTGCCTGTTGGCCATATTTTCTTTATTTCTATGAGTTGAAAACAAGGTGATGCGAGACAGATAGCATAATGACGATGCAAAACATTTCCTGCTTGAGGTTTTAAGGTCCCAGGTTCAATTCTCATCATTACTATAAGCCAGGGTTGAGCTGTGTTTGAAAACACACATACACACACACACACACACACACACACACACACACACACACACGGTTTACTTGTTTCTCAAGTTACTGAACTTGAGAAAAAACTGCCCCCCCCCCCCGCCGCCCACCAAAGTTACTAATAAAAGCTGATAGCAGCCAGGAGCAGCCCTTTACTTGCATGCTTGAGGTCCTGAATTTGATCTCTGGCTTTGAATATACCACAGTGATGCTCCTGTGGTCTCTCTCTTCTCTTTCCCTCTCATAAAATAATAGTAAAAGTAATGATGAGCAGAGCTTGGTATTTTGTCTTTCCTCCTCTCTCCTCTTAAAAAAAAAAAAGGGGAAGTCGGGCAGTAGCGCAGCAGGTTAAGCACACGTGGCAGGAAGTACAAGGACCGGCTTAAGATCCCGGTTCAAGCCCCCGGCTCCCTACCTGCAGGAGAGTCGCTTCACAGGCGGTCTGCAGGTGTCTTATCTTTCTCTCCCCCTCTCTGTCTTCCCCTCCTCTCTCCATTTCTCTCTATCCTATCCAACAATGATGACATCAATAACAACAACAACAATAATAAAAAAGGGCAACAAAAGGGAAAATTTAAAAAAAAAAAGACTAAAAACTGGGCTGGGGATTTGGCCTATTGGCATTGCTTGTGTGCAAGTCCCTGGGTTTATGCCTCAGCATCACATTAAAAAAGAAGAAGAAGAAGAAGAACATGGGGTCAGGGGTGGCATACCTGGTTAAATATACATGTTAAAATGAATAAGGACTAGGGTTCAAGCCCCCTATCCCACCTACAGGGGGACACCTCACAAGTGGTAAAGGTGTTGCTCTTTCTCTCTCCCTATCTCCTTCTCCTTTACATTTCTCTCTGTCTTCTCCAATAAAATTGAAAGAGTATAAAAGGGGCGGTAGGGGGTAGAGAGCATAATGGTTATGCAAACAGACTTTTATGCCAGAGGCTCCAAAGTCCCTGGTTCAACCCCCCTGCACCACCATAAACTAGACCTAAGCCAGGTAAATAAATAAATAAAATAATAATAAAATAGTGTACTCTTCACTTGGATTTTCTGCTCCCCCCCATATCATCATATTTTCTTACTCTATTTAAGTTCCAAACATTTGTACACACCATAAACTTTACCCATAAATACTTGAGCCAGCATTTCTTAAGGACAAGGGCATTTCTCCACATTCCTGTCCCTGGGCCATCCTGTTGATTGAGTGACACCAGCTGACATCCGTTCTGTCCTTGAATGTGCCCAATTGGTGCCTACACTATTGTGCTGAATAAGAAATATTTACACAACTGGCCATTCCGCTGACCAAATTAGATTTCATATATAATTGACCTTCCCTCCCCCCCCCACCAAGCCCTCCCTGCCACCTCCACCTCCCAACACTTGGGAATCTCCTGAGGTGTGTGTGTGTGTGTGATTTAATATCGGCTTACAAAATTATAAGACAGCAGGGGTATAATTTCACAGTGTTCCCACTGTATTGGGGGATAGCGGGGATGGTGCTTGTTTCCCCAAGATTTAAAAAATTCATCTTGTGTTATCTGAACAAAGAGTTGAGAGAGCATGATTTTCAGGAATTTTAAATTTTATTTGGGAAAACTGAAAACATTCACATTAGGCAGAGAGAGAGAGAGAGAGAGAGAGAGAGAGAGAGAGCGCAGAGGTCATATTTACACGATGACCTGGACAGACAGAGAGCTGTAGAAGCCCACAGGTCTAGCTTTTATCACCCAAGCTCTGCCTCCACCTTTCTAAGCCACACCTGTCACCACTCCCATTTTCTGGGTGGTATGCTCCAGCTAGCTCCTGTCCCTCAATACCACCATCAGAGTTCTGTGTCCCTGTTCCCTCTATTGGAAACATTGGTTCTCCAAAGGTCACAGGTATGGGTTGACTATTATTTCTTTCTTTTTTTAAGTTTTTATTTATTATCCCATTTGTTGCCCTTGCTGTTTTATTGTCGTAGTTATTATTGTTTTTGCTATTGATGTTGTCATTGTTGGATAGGACAGAGAGTAATGGAGAGAAGAGGGGAAGACAGAGAGGGGGAGAGAAAGATAGACACCTGAAGACCTGCATCACTGCCTGTGAAGCGACTCTCCTGCAGGTGGGGAGCCAGTGGCTCAAACTGGGATCCTTACGCTGGTTCTTGTGCTTTGCACCATGTATGCTTAACCTGCTGAGCTGTGGCCCAGCCCCTGACTATTATTTCTATAATGATCCGCCTGTCTGTCTGTCTGTATATCTATTTAGTTCTTGCTCACTCTTTTCTTTCTTTCTTTCTTTCTTTCTTTCTTTCTTTCTTTCTTTCTTTAAAATACATTTTATTGGAATCAGTCTGCCTCTCTCAATCTCTCTCTCTTCTCAGCTCTGGCTTATAGTGGTGCAGGGGATTGAATCTGGGACTTTGGAGCCTCAGACATGAGAGTCTCTTTAAATATCCATATATATCTACCCCCACCCTTGCCCATTTTTTTCTATGGTCCTGCCTTTTCTACTTAAAAAAACTTTTTTTATTATCTTTATTTATTGATTGCATAGAGACAGTCAGAAATTAAGAGGGAAGGGAGAGATAGAGAGGGTGAGAGACAGAGAAACACCTGCAGCACTGATTCACCACATGTGAAGCTTTCCCCCTGCAGGTGGGGACTAGGGGCTCGAACCCAGGTCCTTGCGCATTGTAACATGTGCTCTCAACCAGGTGTGCCACCACCCAGACCCCTTTTCTGCCTTTCTAAGTCACATCTACACCTATTATTACTTCAGAATTTCTTTTCTTTTTTCCTCTTCTCTTTCTGGATCCTGATGGAGTTGGAATTCAGAGTCCTATGGTCATCCTCACCTATCACTTTTTTCACCTCTTTTTGGGGATGCAGATCATGGGAGTTTTGGCTTTTATAATTGCTTCACATGGATGTTGGCAGGTGGGTCCATACCCCCAGCCTGTTTCTGTTTTTCCCTAGTGGGGTAGGGCTATGGAAAGGCGAGGTTCTGGGACACATTGGTAAGGTCACACATTGATTGGTGAGGTCCTGGGCTCTGATTGTTTTAAGTGATCAAGGACTGTTTTGCTTTGTTAATGAAGTGACCTCCAGGGAGAACCAACCTGTGGTTAGATGGCCTGACTTTTAATCCTGCCTCCTCATGGGGGTGGTTTGGGAGAGGGAAGGGTTGAAAATTGAATATAATTGCCAATAGCCTGTGCATCAATCTGTCGGGAGGCAGATGGGGGGGACCCCAAGTGTTTGCCCTTAGTGTCTGGTTTGTTGTGGTAGGTTTCCATTTCTTCTTCTTCTAGCGTTTGTCCTTCTTCTGTAGCCAGTCAACAGCGTCAGGTTGAGCCTGATGTAAAGTTTCGAGACCTCCTTTGAATCTGGAGAGGTGGCAGTCGTTGACTATGTGGGTCATAGTCTGTCTGTAGCCGCAGGGGCAGTTCGGGTCGTCTCTGGCTCCCCAGCGATGGAACATAGCGGCGCACCGGCCATGGCCTGTTCGATAGCGATCGAGGAGGGCCCAATCATAACGTGCTAGGTCAAAGCCGGGTTGACGCTTGCAGGGGTCTGTGTGAGGTGTTTGTTCTTTACCTCAGCTGACTGCCAACTCCGTTTCCAAGAGTCTGGAACAGAGAAGTTCAGTGTAGGCGTAGGGGACCAGATTGGGTGACGAGACGTCAAGCGTTGGACAGGGTGGGTGAAGATATCCGCGTATATTGGCAGGTCCGGTCGAGCGTAGACGTGGGAAATGAACTTAGATGATGCCGCATCCCAACGAATATCTGGCGGGGCGATGTTGCTAAGAACTGGCAGCCATGGAACCGGGGTGGAACGGATGGTTCCAGAAATTATCCTCATGGAGGAATATAATTTGGAATCGACCAAGTGGACATAGGGGCTACGGAACCATACTGGGGCACAGTATTCTGCAGTGGAATAGCATAATGCCAGAGATGATGATCGTAGTGTGGAAGCGCTCGCGCCCCATGAGGAGCTGGCCAGTCTTGCAATGATGTTATTCCTCGCGCCCACCTTTGCTGCAGTTTTTATGAGATGTTCATGAAATGACAGAGTGCGATCGAGAGTAACGCCAAGATAGACTGGCTGGGCTTCATGCCGGATTCTCGTATCGCCAAGCTGCACATTAAGCTCATGCAAGGCCGAGGCATGGTGTAGATGGAAAACAGATGATACTGTTTTTGCAGTGCTAGGGATTAGTTGCCATTTTTTACAGTAATCAGATATCAGAGACATGTCTTTCGTGAGTGTTTCCTCGAGGATGTCGAACTTGGATGCCTGAGTTGCACAGCAGATGTCATCGGCGTAGATGAACTTCCTTGAAGAAGTTTCTGGGAGGTCATTGATGTAAATATTAAATAGCATAGGAGCCAGAACAGAGCCCTGGGGGAGGCCACTTGAGACAAGTCTCCATCTGCTAGAGTTGTCACCCAGATGCACCCGGAATCTTCTGTTTTGGAGAAGAAACGATATAGAGTTGGCCACCCATGGAGGCAGGCATCTTGAGATCTTGACTAGGAGACCACGGTGCCAAACGTGTCATAGGCTGCTGTGAGATCAACAAAGACAGCACCCGTCTTTAAATTCTTCTGGAATCCATTTTCAATGTAAGTTGAGAGGGCCAGGGCTTGTTCGCAGGTAGATCTTCCTGGGCGGAAACCAGCTTGGGCGGGTGATAGGAATTTCTCTGTAAGATGAGAAATATGTGACAGAAGCAGCCTCTCAAGGAGTTTGTAACACACGGAGAGGAGAGAGATTGGTCTATAGCTGGCGGCCAGTGTTGGGTCTTTCTTTGGTTTCAAAACCGCTATAATCTTCGCACGACGCCAAACTTTGGGCCATAGACTCAGATTCCAAGATGTGGGACAGGAATGACGTGAGCCACTTCTTTGCCGCGGGACCCAGGTTAAGAATGAGTTCTGGGGTGATGTTATCATAGCCAGCAGCTGTTCCCGGTTTAACCCTCTTCAAAGTGTCTTCCAGTTCAGACAATGTAAAGGGAGAGAGTTTTGGAGATGGACAAGATAACCGGAAGTGGGATGACCACTCATGGGAAATTTCTCTTTTCCAGACTGGGTCGATCTTAGCACGTCCAACTTGAGTTAGGTGACTGGCCACTGAGTTTGGAGATACGGGAGGATGGGAGACGGGAGTGGGTTGGCTACCGGCACCCAGTCTGTGAAGAAGCTTCCAGGCCTTCCTACTTGAGTGGGTGAAGTTCAGACTTTCCGTGTGTTGTTGCCAGCGGGCTTGGCAAGCTGCATCCAGGGAGGCAATGAGGTGGTCAGCCACATCTGGGTTGCCCGACTCATCAAACTGCTTTAGTAGTTGCTCGTATTCAGCATCAAGACAA
Source organism: Erinaceus europaeus (assembly GCF_950295315.1). Classification (NCBI taxonomy): domain Eukaryota; kingdom Metazoa; phylum Chordata; class Mammalia; order Eulipotyphla; family Erinaceidae; genus Erinaceus; species Erinaceus europaeus. The sequence goes on from NW_026647827.1 coordinate 61,632, forward strand.
GGCGTATAGTTAGCACGTCTCCCACGAGGAATGGCTTGGGAAGCTGCTTTGAAGATGGCTTGGCGGAAGCGCCTGTAGGAATCTTCAGAGGGGATAGAGTTAATTGGAATTGCAGGAATAGATTTGTTGGTAAGATCACTGAACAGACGCCAGTTTGCTTTCCGAAAGTTCCATCTTAGTTTCTCCGAGCACAGAATCAGTGGGAGCTGGAGACCAATGTGGATGATAGCTGGGCGGTGATGACTGTGTGGGAAGATCTTGAGAACTTGTCTCGTAGTGGGAAAGGCTTGGCCATTGACTGTGCTAATCCAGCACAGGTCGGGTGACGAGTCTTTATTCCACCTAGCACTGTGAAAAGAGCCTGGCTGTTTGGGATCGTATAATAGGGAGAGGTCATTCGCTGAAGCCCAGTCGGCTAAGATAGAGCTGTCAGCACGAGTGGAGGAATATCCCCAGTCTTGGTGATGACTATTAAAGTCTCCAACGTAAACGGCTGGGTGATTCGGGCTAGGCAGGACCTCATTATCCCATGAAGCACTGGGAGGCTTATATACGTTGACGAGCTGAATAGTTCCAATAGTAATGGAGTCGTAGAAGGTCGAAGAGGCCGTATGGTAAATGTATGGTTTCCATTAAGAACTGGGGACTCCACAAAAAGGTATCAAATACTTTATTTAGGAAAACGAATTCATAGCAAGAGCAAGGACCTGGAGTCAGTAGCAACCGGCTGGTGTCTCTTCTGGTTTTTTATATCTCAACTACCTGGAATGCACTTTTCATTTAAATGACCCAGCTCCTTTCTATTAGCCCTCTTCAAGACCATTCTTCCTCCTTCTCCCATTCCTCCTCCTCTTCCTCCTTTTTTGCCTCCAGGGTTACTGCTGGGTTTACAAATCTACTGCTCCTGGTGGCCATCTTTTCCCCATTGTTGTTGCTGTTGGCCAGAGAAATTGACAGGGGAGGGGAAGACAGAGAGGGAGAAATTTAGACACTTGCAGACCTGCTTTACCACTTGTGAAGTGCCCCTCCACCCTGCAGGTGGTGAGCTGGGGACTTGAAACAAGATCCTGTGCTCATCCTAATGCTTTTCACTATGTGTGTTTAACCTGATGTGCCACAGCCTGGCCCCCAACCATGCCTTCTTTTCTGTCAGAGCCCCACCTGCTTTTTCACCCCCACTATGGAATTTTTGTAGAGGAAGACCAGGGTTTCAGGTAATTGTGTAAATGCTCATGTCTCATCCCAATTTGGCCTCTAATAAATCAGTTACACTTATGTAAGGAAACCCCCATAAAATCCCAAGAGGATAGGGCCTACAGAAGCATGTAGATTGGTGAACACATGGAGACTTCAGGAGGATGGGGCACTTGAAGGCAGGGATGGGGGCTGGTTAAGTGTATATATTACTGTGTGCAAGGACTCCGGTTCAAGCCTTTTGTCTCTACCTGCAGGGGGAAGCTTCACAATTGGTGAAGCAGTGCTACAGGTGTCTGTCTCTCTATCCCCTTTCCCTCTTGATTTCTCTCTGTCCTATCACATGAAATAAAGTTTAAAAAAAAAACTTAAAGAAAAAATAAAGGAAGGTGTGGCCATTCAGTATCCACTGCCCATGACAGCCTGTGTATCTCTTCATCACTGAGTGACATCCTCTCATAATAATTGATGTGTCTATAGAATGTCTGAGCTCTAGCAAATGATGTGAACCTGAGGAGGGGCCAGGGGGACCCACTTGGGTCAGATGCACATAGGACAGCCTGGACTTTTGACTGACATCTGGAGAGGAGAGTGATCTTAGAAGACTGAGCCCTTGACTTGTGGAATCCAATCCTCTTCCTGAGTCCCTGGCATCAGAATTGAGCCATGATGCTTATTGATACAGGGCAGCACATAGCACACTCAATGTTGGAATTGGGTCAGGGGACCATTTTTAGTCCCCACCCCACCATCGTTTCTGGCTGTCCCTGAATCCCAGAATCCCATTGTACTCACACCTGTTAACAGTTGAAATCATTTCCCTATGCTATGACCCTCATGTGTCATCATACTAGGATGTGACTCTGTGTACCTAGACAGCACTGCATTTCTGGTTCCTCTACTCAGGAGAGCTGCTTTTAGGAACCCAGAGCCCGGGTTTGTGCTCCTGCACAAGACTAGAACACCAGGGTCAGAAGGTGGGGTATTTATTTATTTATTTATTTATTTACTGGATAGTAACAAAGAAATTGAGAGGGGAGGGGGAATAGAGAGTGAGAGAGACAGAAAGATACCTGCAGACCTGCTTTACACTCATAAAGCTTTCCCCCTGCAGGTAGGGACTAGGGGCTTGAACGTGGGTCCTTGAGCACTGTAATGTGTACATGCAACCAGGTGCGCCACCCCTTGGCCCCCAAGAAGGTGGGGTTTTTATTGATAGAGTGAACAGTGTGAATGTGTGTGTTGGAGTTTATATACTCACTGCATTGCTGGCAGCCTGGTTGGGTCAGGAGTGACTGTGCTGTCAAGTGTTTTCACTGCAGACATAACTGTCTGGGTGGCCATAGAAACCCCCAAGGAGACAGGCCCTACCCCTGTGCTTGCCCAGGACTTATCTTGCTGTGGATTCAGCTTCCCAGCGGTGACACAGGACTATGCTATCAGCCTCTTACATGTGGAAATGCTTCTTAGGCTTACTGTTCTTCCAAGGTGAGACTCACCAGGCATTTCTCCTAGAGTTGAGGTTGGAGGCTGGATCCCTCCAGAGCCCTCGTCTTCTATGGTGCTGGGACTCTAGTTGCCTATTAGTGCTCCTCTGAGCAGTTCCCTGACTGTGCGGGCCAGGTGTGGAGCTTCGAAGATACTCAGGGCCTTGGTGGTTGCCCTTCAGCCTGAGTGAGTGGGTGTGGTCTCTGGATGAGGAGGAGCTGTTGTGTGACTCTGGGGCTGTTGCTTCTCCTTTCTGGGGCATCTGTCTCCTCATCTGGAAACTGGGATAGCAGCCTGTGAAGTCTGTGAAGATGATTTTGGTCTATGTATATATGTGATCTAGAGAGGAGTTTAGCCTGGGATGGGTATGTGGTTAGCAGGATTCACTGGTCCTCTGGTCTGGCAGCCAGGGAACCTGTGTGGTAGGCAGCCCCTGGGAGGCTTGGACATCTGGACAGATGCTTTTCAGTGGCAGGTGCAAATGTGCTTGCTGGATTTGTTCTTGAAATTCAAGTCTGGACTGGTGAAATAGCTCACTTGGGTAGTGAGCTGCTTTGTCATGTGTGTGACCCAGGTTTGAGCCTGGTTCCCACCACACAGAAGGAGGCTTTGGTACTGTGGTCTCTTCCATCGTCTCTGCCTTTCTGTCTCTATTGAAGAAGGAGAGGAAGAGAAGATGAAGAGAAAGAGAAAGAAGAGGAATAAGCGAGAAAGAAGGAGAGGAGGAAATAGAAAAGAGGAAGAAAGAAGAAGGAAGAAGAGGAATCAGGAAGAAGGAAAAAGGAGGAGAAAAAGGGAAGAAGAGGAATAAGGAAGGAAGAAGGAGAGAAGGAAAAAGAAGAGAAAGAGGAAGAGAAGACAGAAAAAGAGGGAGAAGAGTGTTGGTATGTTCCCTTCCCCCCCGACCTTTGAGAAGAATTGGACTCCAAGAATGTCCCAACTCTCGCGGGAACTAGCAGTAGCCTGAGGGGACAACATGGCAGATGTGACTGCATCGGCATAACTTCCCAGCAGAAGAGGAGGAAGGAGGAAAGGAGGAGGAGAAGCAAACAAGGAAAAAGAAATCTTCAAATCCATGTAACCCTGAGTGTTTAAATAGTTTTAATGATTTAGTAACCCATGAAGTTCCCAGACTAGGATACAGAAGTAGACACAGCAATATTAAATATTCAAGAAACAAAACACAAAAGGAAGCTAACTATTTGAGCAGACTGTAAGGCCCATGGACAGTGCCAGCATTTGGCGGGTGTCACCAGGACTGGACTTCGAGCTTTCTGACAGCTCATATAACAAAGGAAATGCTGTTATGGTGTCCATGGAGTAACAGAGGAGGAATTAAAATAAGACAACTAGTAAGTACAGGAAAGAAACACTAAACCAGACACTACAACAGAAATAAACTAGTACCAGTGCAGAGACATTTCTGAGGCTGGATCCTGGCAGAAGTGTCTCTGTAACACCCCCTGTCTATATTCATTTGTTTATTTATTTCACCTTTTCCAGCCCATCTTGGATGGAGCTTGAAGGAATCATGTTAAGTGAGATAAACCAGAAACAGAAGGATGAATATGGGATAATCTCACTCATAGGCAGAAGTTGAAAACAAGATCAGAAGGGAAAACACTAAGCAAAACTTGGACAGGATTTGGTGTATTGCATCAAAGTAAAAGACTCTGGGGGTGGGGGAGAGGGTTTGGGTCCTGAAATATCGATGGCAGAGGAGGACCTACTGGGGGTTGTATTGTTATGTGGAAAACTGGGAAATATTATGCATGTACAAACTATTATATTTTTAAAGGATGCATTGTGATAGGATTTGGAGACAACAGTAAGTGGTGTATGTGGTTGAAGTTGAGTGTTTGTCTCTGTGCCTCAGTGCCTTGCAGAAGGGTGGGGTGGTGTTACCTGGGGATGTGGGGGGTTTGTGTGCCTGCTGGTTTTCCTCTTCCCCTCTTCCCCAGTTTCTGATGGGCTTCCGGGAGGTTGTGCCAAGTCTCCTCTGCTCTCTGCTCTTGGATGTATCTCCAGCTCTTTGGGGGTGGGGGTGGGGCTTTCAGATCCAGAGCTGGGTCTTTCTGCAGGTGCCTCACTGAGGACACCCAGGAACAGCAGCCAACCGGCCCTCTCCTGCCCTACCCCCTTGCAAAGAAAACTCGCAGAGATAGGGAGCTTTTTCTGATTTTCAGTGAAAAAGAAAGAGCCCGCCTACACTTGCAACCAGGTGGAGGCAGAGGTGGGCACCAGCCCTGCATCTTGAGACTAAAACTTTGCTGCCCTTTTGCACCCCACAAACTGCATGGCTGCGCAGAGGGGCAGGCCGCCAGCCGGGTGCTTTGAAGTCGGGTTGATGACAACTCTGGGGACAGGCAGGGGCACCCAAAGTCTGTGAGCTTCTGGGGAGGGTGGGGGATTGTATGTGGGACCGTGGGTGGAATATGGAGCCAGCCTGAGGTGGGGCGGTCGTGGGGGGTGGGTATGCTTTAGCCCCGGGGAGGAAGCGGAGGAAGCATTCCTGGCGGGGATTACCTGGGAGGCGGCGCTGCCCCTTTGATGCCGCAGCATTGGGCCTGCCCCTGCCTGCAGCGATGGGGACGGCGAATTCCCTTTCTCCTTTCATGTCCGGACCCACACGCCTGGCCTCAGAAACTGGGAGCAGAGCTGGGATCTTGACTGCAGGAAGTAATGTCGGCCTTCAGTGCAGGACAGCGGAGGGTCTGCCCAGCCCAGCCCCGCCCCCACCGGCTGGAGGCCTCAAGGGTGAGGGTGGGAGTTCAGGACAGACAGGCAGGCAGGCTAGCAGACAGACACAGGAAGGCATGGGGGGTAAGATGGGGAGAGGAGTCTGCCACCAAATTATACTCTGATTTCCCCTACAAATAAGACATTCTTGCAGTATCTAGACTGTCTCTGGAAAATTCCCTGATGGGCACTTTTGAAGAATGGATGTGATTTCCTTAGGAGATTCTTCATGATTCTTTTTTGGGTGGGTGGGGGGTCCACCTCAATTGCGGTGATGATCAGTATGCACATGTAATTTACCTGGTTGCTGTTTAAGTTTTTTCTCTCTTCCTCCCTGTCTCTGATTTATTTAATTTTATTTTTTCCCATTTTGTTGCCCTTGTTGCTGCCTTTGCCATTATTGTTATTGTTGCCACTGATGTTGTTGTTGCTGGACAGGACAGAGAGAAATCGAGAGAGGAGGAGAAGACAGAGGCGGGAGAGAAAACTAGACACCTGCAGACCTGCTTCATCTCTTGTGAAGCAACGCCCCTGCAGGTGGGGAGCCAGGGGCTCGAACTGGGATTCATACACTGGTCCTTGTGCTTTGCACCATGTGTGCTTAACTTGCTGCGCTACTGCTAGATCCCCTGATTTATTTTATTTTAATGAGAGAGAGAGTACTGCTCAACTCTGTTTTATGGTGGTGCTGGGGATTAAGCCTGGGATTTTGGAGCCTCAGGCATGAAAGTCTTTTTGCATCACCATTAGGCTGTCTCCTGTGTGTGTGTGAGAGTTCAAAACCCCCCACCTCATAGGGAGGGGGAGACGAGTGAAAAGGGACCTTAGCACCAAAGCTTCTTTCAGTGCAGGGGAGGTGAGGCTCAAACCTGGGCCATCATGCACATGGGAAACCAGCAAGCACACTATCAAGTGAGCTATACTGCTGTCCCTAAAATATATTTCTTTTTGAGGATGGAACATTCTCTGCCATTGTTGATCCACGTTGAGGGCAAGGTCCTATGGAGGCCCACAAAAGGGTCTATTGTGTTGTTCCTGATAGAGATGACCCATAATGGAGAGAGGGATTTATTCGAAGTCTAGGCCCATCTTGTCTGTTTGGGAATCTCAGGACTCCCCAACTAGGGCCCTAGCTAATGGGGTGGCCTGACAGTGACTAAAGAGTCATCATTAAAGTATGCCAGTCTCTTGCCCTTATTCAGCTTTTGCAGTCCTTGCTTTGATAAGGTTAGCTTTGGAGTGACTGAGGGAAGTATAATAGGAAGTAGGTGAGGAGGGTATCTAAGTCTAAGTAGACACTATTTCTTTCTTTCTTTTTTTTTTTTTTATTTAAGAAAGGATTAATTAACAAAACCATAGGGTAGGAGGGGTACAACTCCACACAATTCCCACCGCCCAATCTCCATATCCCACCCCCTCCCCCGATAGCTTTCCCATTCTCTATCCCTCTGGGAGCATGGACCCAGGGTCATTGTGGGTTGCAGAAGGTAGAAGGTCTGGCTTCTGTAATTGCTTCCGCGCTGAACATGGGCGTTGACTGGTTGGTCCATACTCCCAGTAGTAGACACTATTTCATTAGGAACTTTATGGTGTCTTTTTAGGTCTTTCTGCTTGCTTGCTGCATATACTAACTCTGCAGACTATTGTACACTTTTGCTTTCAGGTATATATTTTGCCCTAATTTATGGATACATGTGAATATCTGCCCTATCTCATGGGACCTGGTCTATATCTAGGTTTTGGGACTTTATTAGTAAGTGATCCCCCTGGAATGGAATGAGAGAATCCTATGAAAGGAAAGGTCTCACCCGAGTAATGAGAGCGAAGGGTTGACATTCCATGCCTGACATCTCTGGACACAGTCTGAAGTGAAGCATGCTGAGGTGGTACTCATTGCATTGATTTGGTTGGGATCAGCAGATGGGATATCATTTGGTATGAATTGAGAGAAGCATTCAGGAAAGTGAGCCCCACCCTAGAGGTTCCAGTACTGGGGGAAATACAGGCTCTATAGTGGAAGTGAGAGGTTCCTGCTATCTTAGGGTTAAGAAGACAATAGATAGTTATTGCTGCAATCACATTATTTGGCAATTGGGTTAACTTTGAAAAGATCCCTTTGTTAGGATTTGCTGTATCATGCACAACATCACCATAATTTATGTCCTTTGACATTATTTTTGTATAGCTGTGTCTAGCTACTCACATTCATTTAATAGTGTGCACTGCTGTTTAAAGTTTGGAGAAAAGCTGTGCAAATTGACAGAAACATTTTGCTTGTTACGCAAAAATGGTATTCTTCCTTTTGTCGTTAAAAGATTAAACAATTGACAGGTTTGGAAGGGGGGGCTGTTGAAGGATGGATTGAACTAGAATAAAAAGTGTTTGGGTAAAAAGGTTTTTGGGGGGGCCGGGTGGTGGCACACCTGGTAGAACACACACATTACAGTGTGCAAGGACCTGGGTTTAAGACCCTGGTCCCCTCCTTCAGGGAGAAGTTTCATGAGAGGTGAAGCAGGGCCACAGGTGTCTCTCTTCCTCTCTATATCCATCCCCCTTCCTTCTCAGTTTCTATCTCTATCCAAAAATAAAATACACTATTTTTATAAAGTTCCTTATTTTTTTTACGATTTTTAAATAAAATTTTAGTTATCTTTATTTGATAGAGACAGCCAAAAATTGAAAGATAGGGAGAGACAGGGAGAGAGACAGAGAGACACCTGTAGTACTGCTTCACTTGGAAAGCTTCTCCCCTGCAGGTGAGGACCAGGGGCTTGAATCCAGGTCCTTGTGCATTGTAACATGAGTACTCAAACAGGTGCGCCGTCACCCGGACCCAAGAAGGTCTTTTTGTGAGCTTGGTGCAGGCAGGCTCCAAGGTTGTAGTGGGAGTGATGGGGCTCTGCTTCTCATTCATGCCTGGCATGGGCAGATGGAGAAGATTGGAGAGATAAAGGTGACCCTGGCCTTGAACAAGCCATGTGAGGATTTTCCCCCACACATTCGGATTGCTTCCAATTGTGTCCTGCTTGTATTGTCTTCTAGGGCATCTGAGCCTTTGAGCTAGAGGTCCTTGCCCGAGTTGTCTCCAGTCCCCAATCACCTTCTTCCTCCTGGGAGGCCTTCCTGGAGGGACTTTGCTCAAGGTTAGCACCTCACAGGTGCCCCCTCCCTTGCCAAAAGGGGGCAGCACCCTCTGTGCTGAAATTCATAGGTGCTACTTGGTCTAGGGAGCTGAGCCTGCCACCCAGGCCCTCAGGGGAGGGGCTTGCCATGTGGGTTGGGGGAGGCATGAGAAGGGGCAGGCTGCCAGGGGTCTGCACTGAGCTTGGGAACCTCAGCCTATATTTCCTCTAGTGCCATCTGGGAAGTGGCCTCTCTTCTTGGGAAGCCATGACTTAGAAATAGCCTAATCCACAGAGGAAGCTAATTTGTAATAGGGCTCTATTGATAGATAGATTGATAGATAGAGAAAGGAGGAAGGAAGGAAGGAAGGAAGGAAGGAAGGAAGGAAGGATGGATGGAAGGAAGGGGTAGAGGAGAGGAAAGAGAAGGAAAACCAGAGGTTTGGGAGGGGACTCAGTGTGTAGAGCTCAAACCCTGGGTTAGATTTCTAGCACTGCATGACAAAGGAAAAAAGTGAAAGAAGGAGTGTGAGTGTGTGTGTGTGTGTGTGTGTGTGTGTGTGTGTGTGTGTGTGTGTAGAGAGAGACAGAGAGAGAGAGAGAGAGAATAATGGTTATGCAAAGAGATTTTCATGCCTGATGCTCCAAAGTTCCAGGTACAGCCCCCCCATGAACCAGAGCTGAGTAGTGCTCTAGGGGGAAAAAGGAAGGAAGAAAGGAAAGATAAAGAAAAAAAGGGGGGGTCGGGTGGTAGCACAGCGGGTTAAGCGAATGTGGCGCAAAGCTCAAGGACCGACGTAAGGATCCCAGTTCAAGCCCCCGGTTCCCCACCTGCAGGGGGTTCGCTTCACAAGTGATGAAGCAAGTCTGCAGGTGTCTATCATTTTCTCCTCCTCTCTGTCTTCCCCTCCTCTCTCCATTTCTCTGTCCTATCCAACAACATCGACATCAACAACAATAGCTACAACAACAATAAAAACAACAAGGGCAACAAAAAGGAAGTAAATAAATAAATATTTAAAAAAAGAAGAAGAAGAAAAAGAGATTCCTCCCTGAATGAGAGAAATCAAAGGGTTTTCTAAAGGAGAGACTTGGCAGCACTGCTTCAGTGTTCATGAAGCTCCCTGCAGATGGGGACAGGGGCTTGACTCCCAGCTGGTGTGCATGGTTACATATGCGCTGCAGGTACATATGTGCTTAACTGGGTGGGCCACTGCCCAGCCTCCAGTGCACTGCTTTGCCAAGCGAGTGACCCTGGTATGACTCTAAAGTACACACTGAAGGAAACATCAGTGTGCGGTTTATTTCATTCTGTCTCTATTGGAAAAAAAAAATGGGCTGGTGAGGTGCATCATGGTTCTGCAAAAGACTTACTTGCCTGTCGCTCTGAAATTCCAAGTTCAGTCCTTAGCACCACCATGAGCCAGAGGGCTCTGGTCTTTCTCTGTCTCTTTTTCACTAAGGCAAGATGGTGGAGAGAGAGGGAGAGACAAACTGAGACACCTGCAGCACTGTTCCACCTATCGTGAAACTTTCTCCCTGTGAGTGGGAAGTGGGGACTTGAACTTGTTTCCTCACACGTGGCAACTTGTGTGCTTTACTGGTGTTGCCACTGCTGGACCCCAAAACAGAGCAGTGTTTTTGATTGTTGTTGCTGTTGTTTTGTTCCTCCTCACTCCCCTACTGGACTCAGGTTTCTGGGGCTGGCAAGAGGCATGTAGACGAGCGCTCGCATGTGAACTTGTCTGTAAGCTGTCCTTTTATTAGTCAAATCCC
>NW_026647828.1:0-96432 GCF_950295315.1 Erinaceus europaeus
GGGAGGAGGGAGAGGAGGGAGGAGGAAGGGGAGGAGGAGGGAAGGAGGGAGCCATTACTGCTAAGCCCCCAGGGCTGAGTTCCAGGAGGCTGGGCACCTGCACAGGTCAGCCGCACCCCAGCATTTTACGGGGAGTGGGGTGGCGGCCGGCTGGCGCTCCTGGTTGAGTGCACTTGTCCCCTGCGCAAGGACCTGGGTTCAAGTCCCTGCTCCCCACTTGCAGGGGGGAAGTTTCATGAGCTGGAGATCTCTGTCTCGCTCCCTCAGTTTCTCAGTTCTATAAGATATAAATATAAATAAATAAGCCGCCAGGTACTGTGGGTTCTCAGTGCAGCACCGAGTCAGTGATGACCCTGGTGGCAATAGGAGAAGAATATTCTCAGGTGGGGAGACAGCATCACGGTTCTGCAAACAGACTCCAGCCTGAGGCTCTAGTGTCCCAGGTTCAATCCCCAGCACCACCATCAGCCAGGGTCCAGCAGGGCTCTGGGGAAAAAAAAAGATTTATCCTGTTTGTTTCCTATGCAGTAGGATGTTTCACCTGAGGGGGAGTTTGAGAGACCGTCCAGCGCTTCATGGGGACTGAACGAGGGGCCTCGGGCAGCAAGTCCTGCTCTGTACTGGCCGCACTGTCCCCACAGTAAAATAATAATAATAATAATAATAATGGGGAGTAGGTGGTGCACCCAGGTGAGTGCACAGGTTACAGTGCGCAAGGACCCGGGTTCAAGCCCCTGGTCCCCACCTGCAGGAGGGAAGCTTCACAAGTGGTGAAGCAGGGCTGCAGGTGTCTCTCCCTTTCCCCTCCCCTCCCTCTCAATTTATCTATGTCCAATAAAATTAAAAATAAATAAATATTTGGGGCCAGGTGGTGGTGCAGCGGGTTAAGTGCAGGTGGCGCAAAGCTCAAGGACCCGAGAAAGGATCCTGGTTCGAGCCCCCGGCTCCCCACCCGCAGGGGAGTCACTTCACAGGCGGTGAAGCAGGTCTGCAGGTTCACAGGCGGTGAAGCAGGTCTGCAGGTGTCTGTCTTTCTCTCCCCACTTCTGTCTCCCCTCCTCTCTCCATTTCTCTTTGTCTATCCAACAACAACAATGACATCGGTAACAAAAACAAAAATGGGGGAAAAGAAACAGCCTCCAGGAACAGTGGATTTGTAGTGTAGGCATAAAATAATATTAACAAAATAACTTAAGATTAAAAATCCAGTCTTAACATGTGGTTTGCACCCCTCCTCGGGGTATTAGATCTGGCCCCAGGCTGGTGTCCTGTGGCTCCCAGAGCAGCAGTGGAGATCTGAGCCCTGTGGCCTTGGGGCAGGAACTGGGGCCTTGGGGCAGGTACTGGGGGCAGGTACTGGGGGCCTTGGGGCAGGTACTGGGGGACTTGGGGCTGGAGCTGGGGGCCTTGGGGCAGGAGCTGGGGACAGGTACTGGGGGCCTTGGGGCAGGAACTGGGGCCTTGCAGAAGGTACTGGGGGCCTTGGGACAGGTACTGGGGCCTTGGGGCAGGTACTGGGGGACTTGGGGCAGGAGCGGGGGGCCTTGGGGCAGGAGCTGGGGCAGGTACTGGGGGGCCTTGGGGCTGGTACTGGGGGCCTTGGGGCAGGAACTGGGCCTTGGGGCAGGAGCTGGGGGCCAGGTACTGGGGGCCTTGGGGCTGTTACTGGGGGCCTTGGGGTTGGTACTGGGGGCTGGTACTGGGGGCCTTGGGGCAGGTACTGGGGGCCTTGGGGCTGGTACTGGGGGCAGGTACTGGGGCCTTGGGGCTGGTACTGGGGGCAGGAACTGGGCCTTGGGGCAGGTACTGGGGGCCTTGGGGCAGGTACTGGGGCCTTGGGGCTGGTACTGGGGGCAGGTACTGGGGGCCTTGGGGCAGGAGCTGGGGGCTGGTACTGGGGCCTTGGGGCAGGACTGGGGGCCTTGGGGTCAGGTACTGGGGCCTTGGGGCAGGAACTGGGCCTTGGGCAGGAGCTGGGGGCCAGGTACTGGGGGCCTTGGGGCTGTTACTGGGGCCTTGGGGCTGGTACTGGGGGCTGGTACTGGGGGCCTTGGGGCAGGTACTGGGGCCTTGGGCTGGTACTGGGGGCAGGAACTGGCCTTGGGGCAGGTACTGGGGGCCTTGGGGCAGGTACTGGGGGCTTTGGGGCTGGTACTGGGGGCAGGTACTGGGGGCCTTGGGGCAGGAGCTGGGGGCTGGTACTGGGGGCCTTGGGGCAGGAACTGGGCCTTGGGGCAGGTACTGGGGGCCTTGGGGCAGGTACTGGGGGCCTTGGGGCTGGTACTGGGGGCAGGTACTGGGGGCCTTGGGGCAGGAGCTGGGGGCTGGTACTGGGGGCCTTGGGCAGGAACTGGGCCTTGGGGCAGGTACTGGGGGCCTTGGGGCAGTACTGGGGCAGGAACTGGGGCCTTGGGACAGGAACTGGGCCTTGGGACAGGTACTGGGGGCCTTGGGGCAGGTACTGGGGCAGGAACTGGGGGCCTTGGGGCAGGAACTGGGCCTTGGGGCAGGAGCTGGGGGCCAGGTACTGGGGGCCTTGGGGCTGGTACTGGGGCCTTGGGGCTGGTACTGGGGCTGGTACTGGGGGCCTTGGGGCAGGTACTGGGGGGCCTTGGGCTGGTACTGGGGGCAGGAACTGGCCTTGGGGCAGGTACTGGGGGCCTTGGGGCAGGTACTGGGGCCTTGGGGCAGGTACTGGGGCAGGAACTGGGGGCCTTGGGGCAGGTACTGGGGCCTTGGGCAGGAACTGGGCCTTGGGGCAGGTACTGGGGGCAGGAACTGGGGGCCTTGGGGCAGGTACTGGGGCCTTGGGGCAGGTACTGGGGGCTGGTAATGGGGGCTGTCCCCAAGCTCTTTGCGTCCTAGCTTTGTTCCCAGCCCTTCTCCATTCAGCCAGCAGGGGCTCTGAGGGAGAAGCTCTGTGTCTGCAGAGCTGGGTGTAGGGTGGGGGTCCCGGGGGGCCTCCCCAGCCCCTTTGGCTGCAGGCGTGTGTGGTGGTTCTGGACGCCAGGCTGCAGCAGGGACCTGAGAGGCCTCCAAGGATGCTGATGGGTCTTCAGCTTCATTCAGCTGATTATTATCATTCCTTTCTCATTGATTTTAACAAGAGAGACAGATGCAGAGAAACTCAGAGAGAAATCCCAGAGCCCTGCTCAGCCCTGGCTGATGGTGGTGCGGAGATTGAGCCTGAGACCATGGAGCCTGAGGCGAGAGAGTCTTGGGCAGAACCCTGTGCTGTCTCCCTGCCCTTTTTCATTTAATTGGTATGAAAAGATTTTGTTACTGAGCAAGAGGAGTGGGGGTAGATAGCGTAGTGGTTAAGCACAGCTCCCTCCAGGGCCCCCAGGCCATCTTTAGGGAGCAGAAAGCAGAGCAGAACGTCCCTGCACAGCACTCAGGCAGGCGGCTGGAGAGATGCCTCCCAGAACCCTCTCCTCCTCTCTCTCTCTCTCTCTCTCTCCCAGAGCCCTGCTCAGCTCTGGCTGATGGTGGTGTAGGGGATTGAACCAGGGACCTCAGAGCCTCAAGAATGGGAGTCTTTTTGTAGAACCATTATGCTATCTACCCCTGCCCCCCTTTCTCTCTCTCTCTCTCTCTCTTTCTTTCTTACACTCTTTCACCTGAACCCTGCTGAGTTGGCTGCTGGTGGTGCTGGGGGTGGAACCTGGGCCTCAGAGCCTCAGGCAGGACAGTCTGTTTGCAAAACTGTTATTATTATTATCATTATCATCATCTTCATTTTTTACCCAGAGCCCTGCTCAGCTCTGGCTGCTGGCGGTGCTGGGGATGGAACCTGGGCCTCGGGGCCTCAGGCAGGAGAGTCTGTTGGCAGAACCCCTGTGCAGGGATGGAATTTTTCCCTGTGTGTCTCCTCTCCGGCTCTGGCTCTGAAGAGTCCCTGGGTGTGGAGAGGGCACGTCCCCCCAGCTCTGCTGAGCTCCGCGTGGGGTGTGACCTTGGGCGAGGGAGCCGACCTTGGTGAGATGTGGCTCCTCTCCCTCTCGGGGCAGCCTGTGTGGTGCTGTGTGAGCACGGCTCTGCGTGTATCACCTCTGCTCTGTGACAGAAGGGCCAGCCGCACCCCACCCGGGGACTCCCAGCCGGGCGTTTGCAGCGGGTCCTGGAGGCCCTGCAGCCCGCTGGGGGTGTGCAGGGAGGAGGGTGTTTGAAATGCAGAAGCGCCTTGTGTTGCTAGGACAAAGGTGCGGCGGGCCAGAGAGCGAGAGGAGAGAGAAGAATCGCAGGCTTCAGAGCCAGAAGGGAGGCGGCCCCCTGGAAACAAAACCAGTTTCCTGAGCCCAAACTGAGGAGCCTGAGGGGGACACTTGAGGGGGACAAGGCCAGCTGGGCGGGAGCTGCAGGCAGCTGCTTCTGAGTCTGCACATCTGAGAGCCCGCGTGCGCGTGTGTGAGTGTGTGTGTGTGCGTGTGTATGTGTGTGTATGTGCGCATGCGTGTGCGTGTGTGAGAGTGTGTGCGTGTGTGTATGAGTGTGTGTGTGTGAGTGTTTGTGTGTGTGAGTGTGTGTGTGAGAGTGTGTGTGTGTGAGTGTGTGTGTATGAGTGTGTGTGTGAGAGTGTGTGTGTGTATGTGAGTGTGTGTGTGTGTGTGAGTGTGTGTGTGTATGAGTGTGAGAGTGTGCATGTGTGTGCGTGTGTGTGTGCATGTGAGTGTGTGCGTGAGAGAGAGGGAGCCTGTGCATTTTCATGCCATGTTTTATTTTTTAAGTCTGGAGAAGCTGTTAAATCCAACAAGCATCTTAGAGGCGATGACTCTCTTTCTCTTCCTCTCTTTCTCTTTTATTTGATAAAGACGGGGAAGGGGGCTGGGTGGTGGCGCACCTGGTTGAGCGCACATGTCACAGTGCACAAGGACCCAGGTTCGAGCCCCCAGTTCTCACCTGCAGGGGAAAGCTTTGCGAGTGGTGAAGCAGGGCTGCAGGCGTCTCTCGGTCTCTCCCTCTCTGTCACCTCTTCCCCTCTGGATTTCTGGCTGTCTCTATCCAGTAAATAAAGCAAAGATGCTAAGAAAAAAAGACAAAGAGGGAGGGGGAGACAGAGGGGGTAAAGACAGACACCCGCAGCCCTGCTTCACCACTTACAAAGCTTCCCCCCTGCAGGTGGGGACCAGGGACTTGAACCTGGGTCTTTGCACGTGGTGGTGTGTGTACTTTACTGGGTGCACTACTGCCCAGCCCAGAGAGAGAGAGAGAGAGAGAGGAGCCTGAGCGCCACGCAGGTACACGCATTAACGGGAAACCTCAGGAGTGAAAGACAGCTCCCTACCAGCTGAGTCAGCCCCCACCTCCCCCGACCCGACTGGTGTGTGCAGGGCAGGAGCTGCATCAGGAAGTCTCCCTCCTGGTGTGAGTGGCCCTGAAGGGCAGATCCCGCCGCAAGGAGTTCAGAGCGGGCTTACCAGGTGTCAGACATCTTCCCTGAGGTGGTGGTGCTGGGGACGGAACCTGGGGCCTCCAGCATGCAAGTCCTGTGCACTAAAGCGAGCTATCTCTCTAATCATCATTCCCGCTCTCCCTCCCTCCCTCTCTCCCTTCCTCCCTCCCTTCCTTCCTTCCTTCCTTCCTTCCCTTTTTGTTGCTCTTGTTTTTTTATCGTTGTTGTAGTTATTATTGTTATTATTGATGTCATTGTTGGATAGGACAGAGAGAAATGGAGAGAGGAGGGGAAGACAGAGAGGGAGAGAAAGACAGACACCTGCAGACCTGCTTCACCGCCTGTGAAGGGACTCCCCTGCAGGTGGGGAGCCGGGGGCTCAAACCAGGATCCTTCAGCCGGTCCTTGCGCTTTGCGCCATGTGCGCTTAACTAACTGAGCTACTGCTCGACCCCCCATTTCCACTCTTAAAAAATCTTTTTATTTATTATGGGATAGAGACAGAGAGAAATTGAGAGGGGAGGGAGAGGTAGAGAGGGAGAGAGACAGAGAGACACCTGCAGCCCTGCTTCACCACTCAGGAAGCTGCCCCTGCAGGTGAGGGCCGGGGGCTCCATCACGTCCCTTTGACTCTTGCCAGCCTTCCCTTCAAATGGGATGAATGGCCTGGGAGCCGGCACAATAGATAAAGTGCTGGACTCTCAAGCATGAGGTTCTGAGTTCAATCCCCGACATCGCATGTGCCAGAGTGGTGATCTGGTTGTCTCTCTCTCCTCTTTCTCCTTTCAAATAGATAGATAGATAAACAAATAAATAAGGCAGAATGGGCCGGAGTACAACGTTCCACAGGAACCCACGTTTTGTTTACAAATATGTCCAGCACATTGATTTTGACGGCTGACTGTCAAACATGGTGCTGACTTCTCACGAGAAGTGATCAGTGGTCTTTGCAGGCCAGTTGCCGAGGTGGGTAAGGATGGAAGGCATGGCGTGGCGGCTGGCAGAGCACAGGGCTTGCACGCCCGAGGCTCCTGGCCCGACCCCCTGCCTTGTGTGCTGGAGGGTACGCTAGCCTGACCCTCTTGCAAAATCAATAAAAAATAAATCTTAACAAGTTTAAGTGGGGCCGGGCGGTGGCACACCTGGTGGAGCGCACCTGTTGCAGTGCACAAGGACCCGGGTTCGAGCCTACGGTCCCCACCTACAGGGGGAAAGCAGCTTTGTAAGCGGTGAAGCAGAGCTGAAGATGTCTCTGTCTCTCTATCTCCCCCTTCCCTCTGATTTATGACTGTCTCTATCCAATAAAGAAAGAAAGAAAAAATTGATTAAAAATGTTTCAAAAAAGGAAAGGAAAAAGATGGAGGTTTTGTGTATCCCAAACGGTGGAAGTGATGTGAACCTCCTTGTTGGGAGATGCTTTGATCAGGTGTGAATGTGTGTGTGAGTGTGAGTGTGTGTGAATGAGTGTGAGTGTGAAAGAGTGTGTGTGTGAATGAGTGTGTGTGTGTGTGTGTGAAAGAGTGTGTATGTGAATGAGTGTGTGAATGAGTGTGAGTGTGTGTGAATGAGTGTGAGTGTGTGTGAATGTGTGTATGAATGAGTGTGTGTGAATGAGTGTGAGTGTGTGTGAATGTGTGTGTGAATGAGTGTGAGTGTGTGTGAATGAGTGTGAGTGTGTGTGAATGAGTGTGAGTGTGTGTGAATGTGTGTATGAGTGTGTGTGAATGAGTGTGAGTGTGTGTGAATGTGTGTGTGAATGAGTGTGTGAATGAGTGTGAGTGTGTGTGAATGAGTGTGAGTGTGTGAATGAGTGTGTATGTGAATGAGTGTGAGTGTGTGTGAATGAGTGTGAGTGTGTGTGAATGAGTGTGAGTGTGAATGAGTGTATGTGAATGAGTGTGTGTGTGAATGAGTGAGTGTGTGAGATAGTGTGTGTGTGTGAGTGAGATAGTATGTGAGTGTAAATGAGTGTGTATGTGTATGAGTGTGTGAGATAGTGAGTGTGAATGAGTGTGTGTGAATGAGTGAGAGTGTGTGTGAATGAGTGTGAGTGTGTGAATGAGTGTGAGTGTGTGTGAATGTGTGTATGAATGAGTGTGTGTGAATGAGTGTGAGTGTGTGTGAATGTGTGTGTGAATGAGTGTGTGAATGAGTGTGAGTGTGTGTGAATGAGTGTGAGTGTGTGAATGAGTGTGTGTGAATGAGTGTGAGTGTGTGTGAATGAGTGTGAATGTGAATGAGTGTATGTGAATGAGTGTGTGTGTGAATGAGTGTGAGTGTGTGTGAATGAGTGTGAATGTGAATGAGTGTATGTGAATGAGTGTGTGTGTGAATGAGTGAGTGTGTGAGATAGTGTGTGTGTGTGAGTGAGATAGTATGTTAGTGTAAATGAGTGTGTATGTGTATGAGTGTGTGAGATAGTGAGTGTGAATGAGTGTGTGTGAATGAGTGAGAGTGTGTGTGAATGAGTGTGAGTGTGTGTGAATGAGTGTGAGTGTGAATGAGTGTGAGTGTGTGTGAATGAGTGTGAGTGTATGTGAATGAGTGTGTGTGTGAATGAGTGAGTGTGTGAGATAGTGTGTGTGTGTGAGTGAGATAGTATGTGAGTGTAAATGAGTGTGTATGTGTATGAGTGTGTGAGATAGTGAGTGTGAATGAGTGTGTGTGAATGAGTGTGAGTGTGTGTGAATGAGTGTGAGTGTGTGTGAATGAGTGTGAGTGTGAGTGTGAATGAGTGTATGTGAATGAGTGTGTGTGTGAATGAGTGAGTGTGTGAGATAGTGTGTGTGTGTGAGTGAGATAGTATGTGAGTGTAAATGAGTGTGTATGTGTATGAGTGTGTGAGATAGTGAGTGTGACTGAGTGTGTGTGAATGAGTGAGAGTGTGTGAGTGTGAAAGTGTGAGTGTGAATGAGTGAGAGTGTGTGAGTGTGAAAGTGTGAGTGTGAATGAGTGAGAGTGTGTGAGTGTGAAAGTGTGAGTGTGAATGAGTGTGTGAGATAGTGAGTGTGACTGAGTGAGTGTGAATGAGTGAGAGTGTGTGAGTGTGAAAGTGTGAGTGTGAATGAGTGTGTGAGATAGTGAGTGTGACTGAGTGAGTGTGAATGAGTGAGAGTGTGTGAGTGTGAAAGTGTGAGTGTGAATGAGTGAGAGTGTGTGAGTGTGAAAGTGTGAGTGTGAATGAGTGTGTGAGATAGTGAGTGTGACTGAGTGAGTGTGAATGAGTGAGAGTGTGTGAGTGTGAAAGTGTGAGTGTGAATGAGTGTGTGAGATAGTGAGTGTGACTGAGTGTGTGTGAATGAGTGAGAGTGTGTGAGTGTGAAAGTGTGAGTGTGAATGAGTGTGAGTGTGTGTGAGTGACCTTTCTTCAGTCACACAGCCTGCAGGCCCACTGTTGTCGCCGTGCAGGAAGCCGCGGGATGGAAGCGATGGCGGCAGGAGCCGAGTCATCGCAGGCGCAGACAGCAGAGCTGAAGGGCAGGGCTGGCACCTGTCCTGAGCCGTCTACCTGGATTAATGAAGCAGCAGGAAGGTCACTTTCCAAACGTGTCAAACTGTGTGGACGCCGCCAGACCCCGGCACACGTCTCCTCCTGGCCGGGTGGAGGCCCTGGCGGAATCTCGTGGGGCGTCCTGGGTGAGGGAGACAGAGGGGAGTCAGGTGCCTGTGTGCCGTCTGTCTTCATAGAAGCCGCAGGACCCACCGGCTGTGTGGAGGGCCTCACCGAGCTCTCAGAACCGCGGCGGAGGGGGGTGAACCTTGCAGGTGGCAGAGAGAACTCGTGGCAAAGCCTCTGAGAGCCGAGTCCCTGGAGGCGGGCAGCTCGGAGGCAGGGCAGAGGGCGTCACACCTGAAGGCCTTGGCACTGCCACAGGCCGGAGCCGAGCAGGACTCTGATCTCTCTCTCTCTCTCCTTTTTTCTCTCTGTCATAAAAGATAAGTTAATTACTTTTTATAAAAGAGATAAAGTTAAAAAAGAACTGTGCCCTTTCAAAAAGTTTTTTTTTTTTTTTTTTTTTTACTTGACAACTAACCTAGATTTCTGCAGAAGCACCCAAGACACATAAATTAAAACCAAGCAGGGAGGGGTGGGGAGACAGCATAATGGTTCTGCAAAAGCCTTCATACCTGGGGCCCTGAAGTCCCAGGTTCAATGCCTGGCACCACCTTAAGCCAGAGCTGAGTTGTGTGCTGCTGCTAACAGTAACCATAACAATAATAATAATAATAATAGTAATACAATGGCCAGGTGGTGGCACACCTGGTTGAGCACGCACCTGCAGGGGGGAAGCTTCACAGGGCTGCGGGTGTCTCTCCCTCTCTCTCTCCCCTCCTCAGTTTCTCTCTGTCTCTATCTAAGAGATAAATGAATAAATAAAAAATAAATAGAAATGAACAGTAGTGATGGCGACAGGCATGGGCCTGTCCTAAGTCTAAGGAAACCAGAGATACGGCAAGCGAGCACAGCACATGACTCTGGCTTCTAAAAAGCGAAGTCTCTGTGCAGGTAACACGGGTGTTTTAGGGAGACTTGAATTTTGATGCAGACTCGGAAGGCAGGGTCACTGCACGGCTTGCCAGGTGATGACGTCAGGAGACATGATTGTCCTGGGGAGGTCTGTGCTGGAGTACTCAGGATGGACGACCACCCGGTGCCACAGAACTTTTTAAAGAATTCAGCAGCGGCCCGGGCGGTGGACAGTGGATGAGTGTGGGTCTCTAAACAAGAGGTCCCGACGTTGGTGCCCGGCAGCACGTGCACCAGAGGGAGGCGCGGGGTCTCTGCCTCTTTCTCCTCCCACCCCTTTCATGAATAACTAAATAAAATCTTAAAAAAAAAAAAAAAAGAATTCAGGGTGGTCCAGGAGGTGGCGCAGTGGCTAAGGCTCTAGACTGTCAGGCATGAGGTCCTGAGTTCGATCCCCGGCAGCACATGTACCAGAGTGATGTCTGGTTCTTTCTCTCTCTCTCTCTTATCTTTCTCATTGATAAATAAATGAAATATTGAAAAAAAAAAGGTCAGGAAGAGCCCAGCCCAGGGAAGCCAACATGGCAGAGTGCTAGTGACTGCTTGCTCTGCATGAATTTAGGTGTTCAATGTCATCTGACTTTGACGACTTCGCCTTCCTTCCTTCCTTCCTTCCTTCCTTCCTTCCTCCCTCCCTCTTTCTTCCTTTCTTTCTTCCTTTCTTTTCCTTTTTGTTGTCCTTGTTTTTTTATTGTTGTAGTTATTATTGTTGTTATTGATGTCGTTGTTGTTGGATAGGACAGAGAGAAATGGAGAGAGGAGGGGAAGACAGGGGGGAGAGAAAGACAGACACCTGCAGACCTGCTTCACTGCCTGTGAAGCGACTCCCCTGCAGGTGGGGAGTCGGGGGCTTGAACCAGGATCCTTATGCCGGTCCCTGCGCTTTGTGCCACGTGCGCTTAACCCGCTGCGCTACCGCCCGACTCCCCCGACTTTGACTTCTTTATCTGATGGCAAATCTGCAAAATAAAGAGTTGGGGGGGTGGTAGGGCTGGGCGATGGCGCACCTGGTTAACTGCACACACTACAGAGCACAAGACCCGGGTTCAAGCCCCTAGTTCCCGCCTGCTGGGGGAAAGCTTCACGAGTGGTGGAGCAGGGCTGCAGGTGCGTGTGTGTGTGTGTGTGTGTGCGTGCGTGCGTGCGTGCGTGTGTGTGTGTGTATCTCCCCTGCCCTCTAAATTTCCCTCTGTCTTTATCCCAAATAAATAAATGAAATATTCAACAGGTAAAGTGTTTGAGGGTCTGAGGGCAGATGGGGTCCGAGTCCTTATCCTATAGCTTTCTGCGGCTTTGTCGTCCCCTTTGCTTCTGAGGACTTTCGTCACCTGTCTTTAGTGACCGGCTTGTCTTCAGCAAATTCTCTGTCCGTGAGACTCTGAATGGGAAGCACTTTCTTCTGGGCTTCAGTGGTAGGAGCATTAAGAGACCACAAAATCTCCCTGGGAATAATTTTCTTTTTTTAAACACGAGTCTTTTATTGTATTTATTAGGTAGACACAGAGAGAAATTGAAAGGGAGGGGGAGACAGAGAGGGAGAGAGACAGAGAGAAACATCTGCAGCCCTGCTTCACCACCCGTGAAGCCTCCCCCTTGCAGGTGAGGTGGGGAGCGGGGGCTTGAAATCCCGGGTCTTTATGCTTCCCACTCTGTGCACGTGATCGGGTGGCCACTGCCCAGCCCCCATGGCCCTCCCTGTTGTCTCTCTAGCTGAAGCTATTTGGTGAGAGAGGACCAGAGCATCACTCTGGCACACGCAGGGCTGGGGATCAGACGCAAGGCCGTGGACATGCAAGTCCTATGTACTACCAGCCCCCTCTGTCACGCACCCGGGACGCAGAGGTCACCTGGGGACAAGGCCCCTGCCCCTGCCCACCGCCGAGTGAGCACAGGAGGAGGCTCGGAGCCGAGTCCTAGGCGCCACCTGCAACAGTCTGGGGAGGCCCGGGCCTGGCCGCCGTGTTCCCAGAAGCCCCCTCAGGCTCTTGCGTTTTGGGGCTGATCCGGGCAGCCGAAGGCACGGGGTGCGGGCAGGGCTGCGGGGGAGCCGTTTCTGGAGAAGGGCTCCCAGGAAGGGCCGAGAGGCCTCCTGGCCCCAGCAGACGCAAGGTCTTAGATCCCCGGAGCCCGGGAGCCCCTCAGATGAGTCTGGGCCAGGCGGCTCCTTGCTCTGCAGGGCCTGCAGGCCAGGGACCCCTGTTCACGGTGCAGGGAGAGGACCCTGACCAGCATTTCTGCAGGGACCCTCCCCACTTGACCTGGGCCCAGGAAACGCCACCTCATGCAGCAGGGACGCCCGCCTTCGGGTGAAGAGCAGAAGGGAAAATACATGTCTGCCTCACTCACCTTCTCCAAATGCCAGGCCTGCCGAGGTGAGTGCCCGACGGGGGAGTGTGGGTCCCTTTCTTTGGGGCTGGCGTGTTCTTCTTCTTTTTATTTCACCACAAGTTTCTTGAGCCACCTTTTGCTTTAGCTGGTATTATTTCCTCTTCTTTCTTGTCTTTTCTTTTCTTTTGCCTCCAGGGTTATAACTGAGGCTTGGTGCCTGCACTATGAATCCACTGCTCCTGGAGGATATTTTTTCCATTTTTGTTGCCCTTATTGTTATTATTGTTATTGCTGTACAGGACGGAGAGAAATAGAGAGAGGATAGGAAGACAAGCCCCCTGCAGGTGGGGAGCCAGAGGCTCGAACCAGGATCCTGTGCAGGTCCTTGCGCTTCATGCCATGTGCGCTTAACCCGCTGCGCTACCGCTAGACCCCCCTAAATTCTTTCCTATCTATCTATCTATCTATCTATCTATCTACTATTGTTGTGGCCAGTCTTTCACAGCTCTGGGATGACTTTTTCAGGTAGAGAGAGACATACACACAGAATGGGAGGAAGGGAGAGGGAGAGAGAGAGAGACTCTGCAGTATCCAAGTCTCCTTCAGCGCATTGGAATCCAGGCTTGAACTCAGGCCTCACTCAGTGCAAAGCACTTCACCCCCAGGTTCTTTGCCGGCCCAACACTCTTTAAAAACATTCACCTGTCAGGGGCCAGGCGGCGACGCACCTGGTCAAGCACACATACCACAGGCGCAAGGACCCTGGTTCAAGCCCCTGGCCCCCACCTGCTCTCACTTCAGCTGCTCCCTGGAGACCCCCAGGCTTCTCCCCACCTCACAGTGCCAGGTGCAGGCAGGGGGGTCCGGGGAGAGGGGACCCGCACCCTCCAGCTCTGGGGACCCCCACCCTCCTCTTCCCTGAGGGCCGCACCCTAAGGTGCAGTGACTGTGGCCTGCAGAAGCTTTGCCTGAACACGCGGCTGCTTTTGGGGGGGGTGGGTGGGGAGTGTCAGGGTGCAGGGGGCTCAGAGGGAGGGTGGGAGGGAGCCGGCTACACACAGCACCCCCACCCCAGGCCCAGATGCAGGGAGGCTGCACAGCAGTGCCGGCTGAGCCCACTAGGCGGCAGCATCACAACGCCCAGGACTTGCAGGCGGCCGTCCTCCTGCTCCCGGCAGGTGCTCCTTGGCATTCACCTGCCTGGCGGGTGGGGGCTCTGGCCCTGGGGTGGAGGCGTGCCTGGCCACGGCTGGTCTCCGGTCACCAGCTGGGGGAGGCTGGGTGGGGACAGCGGCCGCTGGGGGTCTGTAGACTCAACGCCCACCCACCCCTAGGATGGCAGCCGGGGAGGGGAGGGGAGCCGGCACTGGCTGGATCTGGGAGCCTTCAGGTCGAACGCCAGGGCCCCGAAACGTCCTCCTAGAATAGTGGCCGAGCTGGCCTCAGCTATTACACATTTATTTTTGCCTCCAGGGTTATCTCTGGGGCTCGGTGACTGCACTAGAAATTCTCTGCCCCTGGAGGCCATTATTGTTATTGTTGTTATTACTGTCACTGTTGTTGGATAGGACAGAGAGAGATGGAGAGAGGAGGGGAAGACAGAGAGAGGGAGAGAAAGACAGACACCTGCAGACCTGCTTCACCGCCTGTGAAGCGACTCCCCTGCAGGTGGGGAGCCGGGGGCTCGAACTGGGATCCTTCTGCTGGTCCTTGTACTTTGCGCCATGTGTGCTTAACCCGCTGCGCTACTGCCCACTCCCCCTATTTATTCTTTATAGAGGGCAAAGCAGCAGGACGAAACCCTCTGTCACCCAGCTAACTGCTGGGTTTCAGTCTCACCCCTCCACCCATTTCTCCCTCCCTCCCATCTTCCCCCCCCTTAAAAAAATTTTTTTTTTAAAATCTGTCTGTCTTCTATCATCTGTCTATAGTACCAAGGAGGACTTAGGTCTTCATACTCAATACCATTGAACCACTTCTCAATTTTATTTATTTATTTATTTATTTATTTATTATTGGATAGAGACAGAAGGAAATTGAGAGAGGACGGGGAGCTAGAGAGGGAGAGAGACAGAGAGACACCTGCAGCTTTGTTCCATCACTTGTGAAGCTTTTCCCTTGCAGGTGGGGACCAGCCCAATTTTTCTTTCTTTCTTTCTTTCTTTTTTTTTTTTTACCAGCATCCTTACGTCCATCCTTGCGCTTTGCGCCACGTGTGTTTAACCCACTGCTCTACCAACCGTTTCCTGAATTGTCCCCTCTTATCTTATGGTCTAGTCAGTGTTTCCATTTTATAAATATTTTTTAAAAATATATCCTAGTTTTTTAGACAACTAAGTGGCTGAAGAAGGAATTTACAGTTTCTTCTAATGATTAAACACTGTCTAGAGGGGTTAGATTCTTTTTTTCTTTATTGGGGAATTAATGCTTTACATTCAACAGTAAATACAATAGTTTGTACATGCATAACATTCCCCAGATTCCCATTTAACAATACATCCCCACTATGTCATTCATCATCTTTCATGGACCTGTATTCTCCCCACCCACCCACCCTCCCCAGAGTCTTTTACTTTGGTGCAATACGCCAATTCCATTTCAGGTTCAACTTGTGTTTTCTTTTCTGATCTTGTTTTTCAACTCCAATTTTTCAAATGTACTTTAATTAATTAAATTGCCACCAGGGTTGTCGCTGGGGCTCAGTGCCACCACTGCTTCCAGTGGCCATTTTTTTCTTTGTGTGTATGTATATGTGTGGTTTTTTTCCCCTAATGTTTTTATTGGATAGGGCAGAGAGAAATTAAGAGAGGAGGGGGAGCTAGAGAGGGAGAGAGAAAGAGAGACACCTACAGCCCTGCTTCACTGCTTGTGAGGCACACAACCCAACTAATTTATCCATCCATCCATCCATCCATCCATCCTCCATCCATCCCTTCATCCCTCCATCCACCCCTCCCTCCCTCCTCTATCCCTCCACCTCTCCATCCCTCCATCCCTCCACCCTCCATGTCTCCATCTATTCCTTCCTCCTCCTCTTCACACGCTCACCGCCACTGGCTCACTGGCACACAGACTCATCCCCCAGCCCACTTTCTCTTCTCCCTTCCTACTCATGGGCCCTTCTCCCACTCCACACACCGACCGTGCTGCAGTAATTGGGGCGCCCTCAGGCCGCCCTCGCTTCCACCAGGCCAGGCCGCGCGGGAGGAGCGGGGTCTCAGGTGTGGGAGGGGCAGCTGTGAGGAGGGCCGGGCGCCGCTCTGGGAGCTGAGACGCTGCTGCAGGTAGCGCCAGCTCTGCCCGTCTCCCCTCCTTCCAGCCTCAAAAAAAAACCTGAATTATTCATATTTCTAAGCTGATGAAATTCAGATTTGATTCAACAACTGATGATTCTTGTTCAAAATATTGGAGGGGAAAAAAAGGGCCATTCAAGGGTAAGAATCAGCCGGAGTCAAACCCTCTTCTGTGGCATCTCCCACGAGGGAGAGCCCAGCATCCCCGCTATTGGGGCTTCCTTCCTTGAGAGACCAGGGGTGCACGTGTGTCAGAGACAGACACAGAGACAGGAGAGGCAGACACACAGCACCAAAACTCCCTTCAGTGTGGTGGGACCCAGCCTCTAACCTGAGTCTTGCACTAACCCTTATTATTATTATTATTATTATTATTATTATTATTTGCCTCCAGGGCTATCACTGGGGCTCGGTGCCTGCACTAGGAACTCACTGCTCCTGGAGGCCATTTTTTTCCTTTTGTTGCCCTTGTTGTTGTTTATGATTGTTGTTATTATTATTGTTGTTATTGCTGTTGTTGTTGTTGGGTAGGACAGAGAGAAAGGGAGAGAGGAGGGGAAGACAGAGAGGGGGAGAGAAAGACAGACACCTGCAGACCTGCTTCACCGCCTGTGAAGCGGCTCCCCTGCAGGTGGGGAACCGGGGGCTCGAACCGGGATCCTTACGCTGGTCCTTGTGCTTCGTGCCACGTGCGCTTAACCCGCTGCGCTACTGCCCGGCGCCCGGATTGATTGGTTCTTCATGAAGGAGCTGTAGAGAGAAAGACAAAGAAAGAGCCCTGCTCAGCTCTGCTTGATGGAGCTGGGGACTGAACCTGGGATCTCAGTGCCTCAGGCAGGAGAGTCTCTTTGCAGAACCATCATGCTGTCTAGCCCTGCCATTATTATTAGTATTATTATTAATATTATTGTTATTTTTTTCCCCAGAGCCCTGCTCAGCTCTGGCTGATGGTGGTGCTGGAGATTGAACCTGGGGCCTTGTAGTGTCAGGATGAGAGTCTTTTGCAGAACCACCATGCTGTCTCCCCAGCCCCGAGTGGTCTTAGGGAACACACACTGAAGCAGAGGCAGAGCCAAATGACCCCAAACATTCTTCTCCAGAGAAGGCTTGTCCTGCTGTAGAGAGTTGGGGAGATTCTCCACTCCCAGCCCAGGAAGAGATGGCGTGGTGCCGTGGGCATAAACGTCACAGTCATTCTCTGTAGACACAGCGCCAAGTCCCGATGTGGGTTTGGGCAGTGGGGAGGACTGCCTGGAGGAGGTGGTGGCACTCTGTCTGCAGTGCCTGGCATGGCCCTCAGCCTTTCCCTCTGGCCCGTGCTTCCTCCAGTTCAGCAGGTGACTCTTGAGACATGGGTCAGGGCCCTCAGGTATTTTCTGGTCGTCACCTCCAGGTGTGGGGCCAGGAAACCCAGGCAGGCATGTGACATCTGTCTTCTGGGCTGAATTGCTCTCCCTGCTTGGAGCGACCGGCTGGCCGGCGGTTGGCGTTTTAGTGGCGAGAGCAGAAAGGCTGCCGGCACCGAGTCTCTGGAGGCCCATGGGCGGGCGGGCGGGCGGGCGGACGAGGCTTTCCACCGCTGAGTTCCTGACTTGGCTCTTGGCAGCCACTGGCGGGGGCGAGGAGGGTGCCAGAGGCCTTTCTGAAAGGAGCTTCCAAGAGTGACGCTCCCTGGACAGGCTGCCCGTGCGCCAGGGGGCTGCCCCTCAGAGCTCCCCAGCCAGCCCGCCCCAGGCCCACGTCCCCCTGGCTGAGCCCCGGATCTGAGTCAGAGCTGGGCGGGGGACTCGGGGCTGGCATGGTGAGGCCGAGCTCATTCCTGCTGCCGTGACTGAGGGGTGACAATTAAGGCCTTCTGTCTCACTGCCCCGCAGCTTCTCTCCGTCCCAGGGTGACCCTCCTACAGGGAGTCAGAGACAGAGCCGCGTCTGGGCACGTAGCAAGACTCAGCAAACAGCACCTCCCTCTCCCGTGAGTGCTGGGCCGGCTGCCCCCAGCTGCCCGCCGCTGCTTCTCAGGACCCGTGTACAGGGAGGGTGCCTGGCCTGGTCACAGGGTAGTATTCCGTGGAGTGTACAGTTCATAACTTATTTTCTTTTTAAATATTAAAAAATTAGATTATATTTTGTGTACTGGATAGAGACAGCCAGAAATTGAGAGGGGAAGAGACAGAGAGACACCTGCAGCCCTGCTCCATCTCTTGCAAAGCTTTCCCCCTGCAGGTGGGGACGGGGGCTCGAACCCAGGTCCTTGCTCACTGTAATGTGAGCACTTAACCAGGTGCACCACCGCCTGGTCTTCCCATACCTTCTTTTTTTAAAAAAAATACATTTTTTATTTATTTTCCCTTTTGTTGCCCTTTTTTTATTGTTGTGGTTATTATTGTTGTTGTTATTGATGTCGTTGTTGTTGGATAAGACAGGCAGAAATAGAGAGAGGAGGGGAGACAGAGGGGGAGAGACAGACAGACACCTGCAGACCTGTGAAGCGACTCCCCTGCAGGTGGGGAGCCGGGGGCTCGAACCGGGATCCTCACACCTGTCCTTGCGTTTCCTGCCCACCTGCGCTTAACCCGCTGCGCTACCGCCCGACATGCCCTCCCAAAACTTCTTTAACCAGTCATCTGTCTCTAGGCATTTAGGCTGCTTCTGCTTTTTTCTTTAATTTTTAAAATGTTATTTATTTAAGAGACAGATCAATCAAGGGGGAAAGGGGGAGACAGAGAGGGAGAGAGACAGAGAGATCCCTGCAGCCCTGCTCCACCACTCGTGAGACTTCCCCCCTGCAGGTGGGGACTGGGGGCTTGAACCCGGGTCCTTGCACACTTTAACAAGCCCCCTGCTTCCACGCTCTGGCTGTTGTGAATAAGCAGCTGTGAACACGGGTGTGCGTGCGTCCCTTCTAACCAGTGTTTGAGTGTCCACTGGATAAGTGCCCGAGAGTGGAATTGCTGGGTCAGAAGGCGGCTCCATTTTGCCTGTTTCAGGCCTGTCCACAGTCGCCCGCAGGGCTGCCCAGCCTGCACCCCCAGAATCCCCTTCCCCCACAGCCTCTCAGCACCCGACATTTCCAAGGCCAGCGCCAGGACACACAGATCTGTGAGCCTCTCTCCAGGCCAAGTTAATGGAGTTTTTAAAGCCTTAGCTGAGTGCCGGCAGGTCCATGCTGGGAAAGTAATGGGGAAAATCCCGCAAAAAAAAAAAAAAAAAAAAAGCTTTTGAAGCTTTTGAAGATGAGTCCTGGGGTGGAGGGCCATGGCTGGAAGTGGCCGTGGGGCTGGGTAGAGGCTCCTGCTGACAGCTGGGTGACGGGGCCTGGGAGCTGGGCCACAGGGCACAGCGTGGGCACGGCCATCCTGGGGGCCTCTCCTGCCCTGCCCTTCCCAGCAGCCTGTTTGCTTCCTGCTCTGCTCATTGAGCTTCCCGGCCGGGGAAAGGAAAGGGGGGGAAGGAGGCATGAGCCTCCCTGTCTTTGTTGGGAATATGAAGTGGGCCCAGGAGGGGAGGCAGCATGGCAGGACCCCCACCAGCCTGACTGCCCAGCAGAATGCCCCAGAAAATGCAAATTTAAACTCCCAGTTCAAGCCCCCAGCCCCACCCACAGGGGCAGATTCACAAGCTGTGAAGCAGGGCTGCAGGTGTCTGTCGCTTCCTCTGTATCTACCCCTTTTCCTCTCAGTTTCTCATTCCATAAGACGAAATAAAATGCACAGATGAGAAGACATTACCTGGGGTGTGTGTGTGCGTGTGCGTGTGTGTGTGTGTACGTGTGCGTGTGTGCGTGTGCGCGTGTGTGTATGTGTGTGTGTGTGCGCGTGCATGTGTGTGTGTGCGTATATGTGTGTGTGCGCGTGTGTGTGTGCGTGCGCGTGCGCGTGCGTGTGCGTGTGCGTGTGCGTGTGCGTGTGTGTGCATGGTATGGTCTATTTCAATTCTCTCTTTCCCATCCTTTCTCTTTTTAAGTATTCTATTTATTTATTGTTGAATAGAGACTCAGAGAGATTGAGACAGGAGGGGGAGATAGAGAGGGGAATGGAGGTTTGAACCTGGGTGCCACCACCCTCTCAATTTCTGTCTCTACCCAATACTAAATACATTTAAAAAATATTTTTAAGGAGTTGGACGGTAGCACAGCGAGTTAAGTGCACATGGTGCTAAGCTCAAGGACCGGCATAAGGATCCCGGTTTGAGCCCCCGGCTCCCCACCTGCAGGGGAGTCGCTTCACAGGCGGTGAAGCAGGTCTGCAGGTGTCTGTCTTTCTCTCCCCCTCTGTCTTCCCCTCCTCTCTCCATTTCTTTCTGTCCTGTCCAACAACAACATCAACAACAATAAAACAAGGGAAACACAAGGGAATAAATAAATATAAAAAATATTTTAAAAGAGTTTTAAAAACAGAATTTCTCCAGTCACAACCCAATTTCTGAGTTCCAGGTGGTAGGAAGCACCAGGCCCTGGGTGGCCGCCCACCCGCCCCAGCGGGGAGGGCCGTGAGCCGGGCAGCAGACCTTCCAGCTGGTTGCAAAGAGCCTTTATTTTTCTTTTCCTTTGTTCGGACACAATGCTGGGAACGGACCCGGCATCTCACGCAAACACAGGGTCCCTTAGCAGCTCCTGGGCTTAGGTTTTTACTCTGTAAGTTTAGAGACAGAGTGAGGGGGGGGGGGGAGAGACCACATCTACGGACCCCCCCCCCCCCGCCATGTCCACGTGTGGCGCCAGGGCCTCACGCCCAGTGAGGTGTGTGCGGCCCACTGAACCATCTTCCCCCTCACAAGACTTTGTGTTTTGCTTTAAAGCTGATCTGTTTATTGAGAGAGAAGAGAGGGGGAGAGGAAGAGAGAGAGGGAGAAAGAGAAAGAGAAAGGGAGTGAGAGAGGGAGAGAGAGGGAGAAGGAGAGGGAGAGAAGGAGAAAGAGAAAGGGGGAGAGAGAGAGGGAAGGGGAGAGAGGGAGAGGGAAAGAGAGGGAGAGAGAGGGAAAAAAAGGAAGGGAGAGAGAGGGAGAGGGAGGAGAGGGAGAAAAAGAAAGGGAGAGAGAGAGAGAAAGAGAAAGGGAGAGAGGGAGAGAGACAGAGAGGAAGACATAGAGGGAGAGGGACAAAGAAAGGGAGAGGAAGAGAGAGAGGGAGAGGGAGAAAGGGAGAGAGAGAGAGGGAGAGGGAGAAATAGCAATGGAGAGGGTGAGGAAGAGAGAGAGGGAGAGGAAAAGGAGAGGGAGAGAGGGAAAAAGGGAGAGAGAGAGGGAGAGGAAGAGAAGTGTGGAGAGAGGGAGGGAGAGAGAGAGAGAGAGAGAGAGACACCCCAGTCCCTGGTCCCCCATCTCTCTGGTCCCTTCTGGGGAAGGCAGGACTCCCAGGGGATGGAGAGAGAGAGAGAGAGAGAGAGAGAGAGAGAGAGAGGTCAGAGCACCATTCTGCTTCTGCGCCGGCATCCTCCTGTGCTGGGCCCTGGCGGGGCTGCCGGTCACGGAGCCTCCTGAACTTGGAGGTCAAGATGGGCTC
The DNA here is from genome assembly GCF_950295315.1 of Erinaceus europaeus. Taxonomy (NCBI): domain Eukaryota; kingdom Metazoa; phylum Chordata; class Mammalia; order Eulipotyphla; family Erinaceidae; genus Erinaceus; species Erinaceus europaeus. The sequence goes on from NW_026647828.1 coordinate 21,041, forward strand.
TCGGATGATGAGGACACATGGGCACAGCCACGTGGGCCTCGTGCAGACGCTGAAGCGGCGACGAGAGTCTAATTAAGGCTGAGCCATTAAGGACTCATTAATTAAGCTGTCAGATTTTAATCAAGAAATCGATTCTTTCTGTGTGGAGTGCGGACCGCTCCGCAGCTTGGCCGAGCTCTGGGACCCTGATTGGCAAAGACGAGCATGTTAAAGGGCCTGGCTCTAGCTCAGAGCAGCTGCCCTCTGCATTCTTAAAAGACTTGTTATTATTATTGTTATTATGACTATTAGATGGAGACAGAAGCAGGGGGAGAGAGAGAGAGAGAGGATGAAAAAAAAATAAGAGCATCCACGGGTGGGGTGGACAGCCTAATGGTTATGCAAACAGACTTTCATGCCTGAGACTCCGTCAAGTCCCAGGTTCAATCCCCTGCACCACCATAAACCAGAGCTGAGCAATGCTCTGGTTAAAAAAATAAAAAAATAAATAAGAAAAAAGAAGAGCATTCTTCTGGCATAATGCAGTGCTGGGGATCAAACTCAGAGCTTTTAAAAATATTTTAATTAAATTATTATTATTATTATTTATTTTCTCTTTTGCCTCCAGGGCACTGTGAATCCACTGTTCCTGGCGGCCATTTCCCCATTTTATTGGATGGGACAGAGAGAATTGAGAGAAGAGGGAGAGATAGAGAGAGAGACAGAGAGACACCTGCAGCCCTGCTTCACCGCACATGAAGCTTCCCCCTGCAGGTGGGGAGCTGGGGCTCAAACCTGGATCCTTGCATGGGTCCTCACTATGTGCACTTAACCTGGTGTACCGCCACTCAATCCACTATTTCAATTTTATTAGTGATTGAATATTTTCTTGCAAAATTATGAGCTGACGGGCACAGCTCCACGCCGTCCCCACCGCCAGAGCTCGTGTCCCCACTCCCTCCACTGGAGCTCCAGCAGCTCCCCAGGGCTGCAGATGTGGCTTCACTGTTATTTCTACAGCTCTGTCTGTATTTGGACACAGTTGTCTTTTTGTTGTTGTTGCTGTTAAGGTCCCCTCTTCTCTTCCTTCCCAAGTCACACCTACACCTGTCACTACATCCAAATGTCCCTCCCTTTTCCCCTCTTCTGTCTCCGGGTCCTGATGGAGTTGGAATTCAGAGCCCTCTGGGCATCTTCCCCTGACGTTTCTCCCCGTCTGGGAGTCTGGACCCAAATTCTCTATGGGGAGCAGAAGGTGGGAGGTCTGGCTTCTGTCATTGCTTCTCCACTGGACATGGGTGTTGGCAGGTGGATCCACACCCCCAGCCTGTGTCTGTCTGTCCCTAGTGGGGCAGGGCTCTGGAGAGGGGAGGCTCCAGGACACAGGGGGGAGGGCGTCTGCCCAGGGAGGGCAGGGCTTTCTGCATCAAGCTCTCACCACTGCACCATCCCTCCGGCCTCCCCGCCTCTCTTGTTTCTGTGCAGGGCTGGGGACTGAACCTCGAGCCTTGTGCATGCAAGTTGTGTTTTTTATAGTTTAAATTTTATTATTTGATAGGACAGAGGTCTTGGGCGATGCTCCCTGGGTTAGCCATGAATCCTCTGCACCCCCCAATGAACGGGGGTACCCGGCATGCCGGTGCCGGCTCGGGCTGCCGCAGCGTGCCCTCCAGGGCTGTGCCAGCCGAGCTCCCCCCACCCAGGTCAGCCCCTCTGAAACAAGCCCTCTCTCCCAGGGCCCTGGTCTGTTGGCCTCTCATTGGTCAGAAGGTGGTCATGTGGCCGGCCACACAAATCAAAGGAGTCTGGGAAATGTAGTCCTCCAGCTGGGTGCAGACTATGGGATTAGACCCCAGCTGCAGTGGGGCCCTGCCACCTGCCACCCCGTCTCCACACTTGCACCCACCCGCAGGTGGCCAGCGTAGCCGGGAGAAAGCCCGGCTTCTGGGCTTCCAGTGAGCTCCTGCAGTCTGGGCGGGGCTCTGTGGGTGTCGTCCACCCTGGCAGGGACAGACCCACTGACCCAGGGCCTTTCAGGCTCCTTCCTTCCTTCCATGCCCCCCCCCCCCCCCCCCCCCGTCTTTGCCGGCTCTGACGCCCCGCAGCTTCTCACCCCTGTCTTTGCTTCTGGTTTATAAATGTTGCAGAACCTCGCTGCGGCTCAGTGGGATTAACGACTCATCTCGCAGTGGGGAGCAGCTCCTGCATTATTCAGGGGGCTCTCTGCCTGCACCAAGGGCGAGTGCCCTCACCCGGTCACGTCCCTGCCTGTCGCCTGCATGGTGGGTGCGTTCTGCGAGGGTCTTACTGACGGGAGGGACGGGCTCGTAGACAAGGGCAGCCATCAAGCTGGGGTGTGTCCTGGTGGTGAGATCAGGAGATTCTGTAGTTATTATTGTTGTTATTGATGTCGTTGTTGTTGGATAGGACAGAGAGAAATGGAGAGAGAAGGGGAAGACAGAGAGGGAGAGAGAAAGACAGACACCTGCTGACCTGCTTCACCGCCTGTGAAGCGACTCCCCTGCAGGTGGGGAGCCAGGGGCTTGAACCAGGATCCTTACGCCGGTCCTTGTGATTTGCACCTGCGCTTAGCCCGCTGCGCTACCGCCCGGCTCCCCCAGTCTCACCTTTGTGGAAATCTCCACTCCTGTTTATGTCCTCCATGATAGTCTTCTGTGAAATTGGCATTTGTGATAACTTACTTGAATCTTTCTTCCTTTTTTTTCTTCCTCCTGGGTTATTTCTGGGGCTCAGAGCCAAACCTACTGCTCCCGGTGGCCATTTTATTTTGTCTTTTCTTTTTACATTTTTCATTCATCAGGACAAGTGAAATTGAAAGGGGAGGGAGAGAAAGAGACACCTACAAACTTGTGTTACTGCTTCTCAAGTGTCCCTGCTTCCGGTGGGGAGTAGGGGCTTGAACCCTTAAGTCATGAACCCATGAGTCCTTAAGCATAGTACTGTGGGCACTTAACCGGGTGTGCCACCACCCAGCCCCCTTGGATCATTTCTTTCTTTTTTTTTTTACTTTTTTAAAATTTTTATTTATTTTCCCTTTTGTTGCCCTTGTTTTTTTTAATTGTTGTTGTAGTTATTGTTGTTATTGATGTTGGCGTTCTTGGATAGGACAGAGAGAAATGGAGTGAGGAGGGGAAGACAGAGGGGGAAGACAAAGACAGACTCCTGCAGACCTGCTTCACCGCCTGTGAAACACCCCCCTGCAGGTGGGGAGCCGGGGGCTGGAACCGGGATCCTTGCCGGTCCTTGTGCTTCGCACCACGTGCACTTAACCCGCTGGCTACCGCCCGACTCGCGAGAGTCTTCTTCTTAGAACCAGTGTGCTGTCTCCCCAGCTCCCAATAGTCTCCCTTGAAGCTCAGCCTATCTGTGTCAGACACACTGGCAGGCAAGTTTTAACTCTTTGCTGTTCAGCCGAGGGCCCCCACTCACACCGGCTGCTCACCTCTCCCTGCACCCCTCCTCCAGCCTCTGACTCCCACCTGCCTCAGGGCCTCTCCATGTGCCGTGGGTGCCCCCTGGGGGCTCTCCCAAGACCTTCATGTCTGCTCCCCACCCTGCTTCTGCTCCTCCCAGCACCCAGCACCCCCTCAGAGGAGCCTTGGAAGCTTCTTGAAGGAGGCTCTCAGACCCCCATCTCCATCCCAGCACTCTGCTGAGCTCTTCTCTCAGCACTTTGCACTTTCAAATACTCACTGACTGATTGATTGATTGTGTGTGTGTGTGTGAGAGAGAGAGAGAGAGAGAGAAAGAGAGAGAGAAGGAGGAAGGGGGGGGAGAGAGAGATCAGAGCCCTGCTCAGTGCAGGTGTGTGGCGGTGCTGGGGACTGAACCTGGGGCCCCACAGCGCAAACCCTGTGCTTCCCATAGAGCCATTGCCCTCAGTCCCACTTGTGCTCGGAGATGGAATTTCCCCAGAGGTAACACGGGCCTTGGCTGAACCCTCTGCAGAAGAGCTGAGGAGGCAGAAGGCTTGGAGTAATTGGCTTTTGCTTCTCCAAGCCAATTGCCATCCAGACGAGGCCTCCTTTGCCGCACTCCTTTGACTGTGAGACAGCTTAACTCTCCTCCTTCCAGATGAATGTTGTAGCCTGACAACAGAATCCTCCCTTGCCTTTTTTCTTTATTTTTTTTTCAGAATTTCAGGCTTTGCAAAGTCCTTTCATGTGAATGATTTCAGTCCAGGTGAGATCATCCATCCCCGCAAGAGTGCTGGAGTGGTCGCGTGAGGCACCAGGCCGGAGAGACTGAAGGGGCCTTGCTGCTGGGGCGGAGGCGCTGGGGAGGCCCCAGTCTGGGCTGCGGGCTGAGCACCCGAGATGGAAGGTTTCTCCGTCTCCCCCACCCCAGCTACTCTGTGAGTCAGACTCATCCCCACGGCGGCTTCCTCCCTCCCCGTGGAGATATGGAGCCCAGAAGGGATGGTCCCTGCCTTCTCACTCTTTGAAACCTCCCCAGGCCGGCTGTCCCGGGGCACCTGCTGACCCTTCCTGGACTGGGGACCAGGCAGAGCTCCCTCCTGAGGCTTTTTTTTTTTTTCCCAGAGCTCTGCTCAGCTCTGGCTTATGATGGTATGGGGAATTGAACCTGAGACTTTGGAGCTTCAGACATGAGAGTCTCTTTGCATAACCATTATGCTATCTACCCCACCTGCTTTTTTCTTTTCTTTTTTTTGATAGTTGAACTAAATTAAAATTTTAGGATAAAACAGAAACATATCTTTAAAAAACTTGGTCTTCCTTTTTATAATATTCCCCCCCCAATTTATTTATCTATGAGAAAGAGAGGGAGAGGGGGAGAGAGAGAGAGGGAGACCAGAGCACAGACCAGTGGTGGTGCTGGGGAGTGAACCTGGGGTCTCAGGATGCAAGTCTGAAGCACTGCCTCTGCACACCCCTCCCGCAGGCAGCTCTCCCTAGTCCTCCACGCCCCCTCTCAGTCGCCCTGGGGGTCCCACGTGCCCTCACTTTAAGGCTCCCACGGGGGCCTCTGACCCCCATTCATAGGCAGCCCTGTTGAGCTTCTGCAATGCTAGCGGAATGACCTTGTCCTGCTCACTCTGTCGCACCCAGGGCCAGCCCGTCACCACCCACTCTGCGCCCCAAGCCGTGTGGCACCAGGCCTCCCAGGGGCCTGGCTCCCTTTGGCTCAGGCCCTGCCAAGTCATTGAAGACAGGCCCGGCGGGTACCCACTGTGCCCAAGGCATCTCCTGGCAGCTGAGAGGAGGGTCCGAGCTGTGCCCAGGCTCCGGTGAGCGACGTGCAAAGGCACGTGTGTGTGCAGGACCCCTTTGAGGACATGGCTTTGGGCAGGTCCCCAAGTCCCCAGGGGCGGTCAGGGGCGTAGCACGAGCCAGCTTTCCTGGTTTTATTTTTCAGGCAGCCTCAGCTTCCTGACCCTCTTCACACAGCAGGACTGTTGACAAGCCCACCCTGTCACACGCATCAGGGCTGAGTTTTTTGTTGTTGTTTTTTTTTTGTTTTAAAGAATTTATTTATTTATTCATGAGAAAGATAGGTGGAGAGAGAGAAAGAACCAGACATCACTGGTACATGTGCTGCTGGGAATTGAACTCAGGACCTCATGGCTGAGAATCCAGCGCTTTGCTCACTGCACTACTTCCTGGATCACGGGCTGAGCTATTTTTGGAGCCTTGGAGATTGAAGCCGGCTTCCAGCTGACCAGTTCCCATCTGCTTGAACAAACTCACCTTCAGGGGTTTGTTGGGCGCAGAGAGCAGCGTGTGTGTGTGTGTGTGTGTGTGTGTGTGTGCGCGCGCGCGTGCGCGCGCCCGCAGAGCCCCAGCTTCCGGCTGAGATGGGGAGAGAGAGCTGTGGAGCTAGACAGAAGGACTGAGTTGGGAACGAGCCCGTTCCTGGTGCGGAGAGGAAGTGGGGGTACTCAGGACGGGTGCTTGAACTTAGCATTACAGGGGAGGGCTGGGTTTGGACCCTCGTGTTACTTGGGGCCACTGTGGATGGTGGAGTGGTGCCCTGTTCTCTCTCTCTCTCTCTCAGTTATCATCATGTCCTCGGGTTCTGGGCGTTAGGATGCAGACACTGCTGGAAGGCCGATGTTCTGCCCACTGCACCATCTGTTCCAGGAGGAAGCCGGGTAAGGGCACCGAGCTCAGAAGTAAGAAGGAGCGAGAAGGTGTGGGGCACCGGGCTCCCCAGGGCCAGCCTGTCTGGACCTAGGACAGACACCTCCGAGTCTCCGTTTTCTCAATGAAAATGAAGCTCCCCTGCACCCCCTCCCCTGCACCCCCCAGAGACATGGGGAGACCTGGCAGATCTGGCGCCTGGAGAGGCTTGGTACAGAGAAAACTCAAAATGTCAGTTCCCATTTGGAAGCTAAAAACGCCTCCACATTATGGCTCCAGTGCGTTCTTGCTTCGAAAAATAGCTGCGGGCTCCCTTCCCGTCTCCCGCAGATCAGTACAGTCTGTCCTCTGCCCCCGCACTAGCTCGGGGCCACCGGGGACCCTGGGTGACCAGCCATGCAGGGCGGAGTCCTGTCTGTTCCTGATCCTACTGCAGGGGACCCTGAGTGCCTCCCCCTGCCCGGCAGTGCTCTGGCCAGTCACACAGGAGAACCCCGCCCTCTCGGGCACCATGCAAGCCGAGCTCAAGGACGTTGCTAGGATCCCCGGGCTGTGAGGGGTCCGGGGAGACCATTGAGAGGGGGCCTGAGCCATCGCCACAATTGGCCCTGCTGAAGTGACCTGGAGGTGGTGGTGGGACCATCTTTATAATGAAAAGGTAAGTGAGGGGGGGCTGGGCGGTGGTGCACCCGGTTAAGTGCACACAGTACTAAGCGCAAGGACCCGGGTTTGAATCCCCACTCTCCACCTGCAGGGGGGATGCTTCATGAGTGGTGAAGCAGGTCTGCAGGTCTCTCTCTTTATACATATATATATTTTAAATCTTCATTTATTGGACAGAGACAGCCAGAAATTGGGAGGGTAGGGGATGACAGAGAGGGAGAGAGACAGAGAGACACCTGCAGACCTGCTTCACTGCTTGTGAAGTGACCCCTCTGCAGGTGGGGAGCCGGGGGCTCGAACAGGGATCCTCATGCAGGTCCTTGCGTTTTGCGCCACGTGCGCTTAACCCACTGTGCTACCGCCCGGCCCCTCTCTCTGTATTTTCATTTATTTATTATTGGATAGAGACAGTGAGAAATTGAGAGAGGAGGGAGAGAGACAGAGAGACACCTGCAGCCCTGCTTCACCACTTGCAAAGCTTTCCTTCTGCAAGTGGGGACTGGGGGCTTGAACCCGGGACCTTGTGTGCACCTAACCAGGTGTGCCACGGCCCGGCCCCTCCTACTACCTGGCTTTATTATGAGGATCATCTCGCAACACAGATGCCCGTCAGATAAAAACAGTTGAGCCAAGCTGCCCTTCTTGGGGAGAGTGAGTTTCGGTCCATGATGAGAAGGACCAGATTCAAAGGAGGTCTCGAAACTTTACATCAGGCTCAACCTGATGCTGTTGACTGGCTACGGAAGAAGGGCAAACGCTAGAAGAAGAATGAGAAGGACACCTGCCCACCCCAGAGACACAGTTACACACATGTTGGTTTTTGCCGATTAGAAGCTAAGATGCAGGGCTCACACTGATCTCATCATGAGCGGCCAGCCCCTTTTCCCAACTTGCTGATCTTGTGCTGGAGGGAGGGACTTGGCAGACTCTCTGTTGACTCGTGGGCCCTTTTTGTACTGATTTCCTGGAGCGCTCAGTACTTAGAAAGTGACCTCATCTGTGGGCTGGGACAAATATTTTCCCAGTTTGTTTTATCTTTTTAAGCTTCGTGGTTTTTTTTTTTTTTTTCCCAAAGGCAGAGACAGCTTGTTTCACTAGCCCAAATATACTCTTCCTTTCTTATATATGGACTCGGAATGCTAATGTCCTCCATGTTTCCATTTTGTTGAGATTTTATACAAAAAAAATCCCCTCTGCACCTCCTCCCAGCCTCCAGTGCCTGCGTGACCATGTTTAGATCTTGGCCGTCTGGCTCTGGTTTCCGTGCGGTGGGTAAAGCTGGGCGCTGGCTCTCTGTACATGGTCCTTGGCTGTTGTTATCTTGGTGTCTTCGCTTTCCTCACCATCCACTCTGCATCAGCGGCCTGTGTGTCTCGGGGTGGATATGCCTTTTCTTCTGTGATTTTCTCTCTCTTTTAAGATCTTATTTATTAGTGAGAGAGATAGGAGGAGAGAGGGAGAGAACCAGACATCACTCTGGTACATGTGCTGCTGGGGATCAAACTCAGGACCTCATGCCTGAGAATCCAGTGTTGCACCACCTCCCGGACCACTTTATAAAACTTTAATTGAATTTATTAATTTTTTTTTTTTTTATCAGAGCACTTCTCAACTCTGGTGGTGGTGCGGGGGATTGAACCCAGGATTTTGGAGCCTCAGGCATGAGAGTCTCTTTGCGGAATCATGATGCTGACTCCCCTCTGCCCAGGGAGATTTCTTTTTTTGTTTTTTAATATTTATTTATTTTCCCTTTTGTTGCCCTTGTTGTTTTATTGTTGTTGTTATTGATGTCATCATTGTTGGATAAGACAGAGAGAAATGGAGAGAGTAGGGGAAGGCAGAGGGGGAGAGAAAGACAGACACCTGCAGACCTGCTTCACCGCCTGTGAAGCGACTCCCCTGCAGGTGGGGAGCAGGGCCTCAAACCCAGGTCCTTGTGCACTGTGATGTGTGCGCTCAACCAGGTGCGCCACCGCCCGGCCCCTAGCCATGCTTTTTCCTCCTGTCAAAAGTGACGTCCACTTGGCCATCCCCTTCAATGGCGGCTCAGTTTCCCACATAACAGTACAACCCCCGCTAGGTCCTCTGTCATCCTTTTTGGTCCTATTCTCTCCCCGCACCCACCCCAGAGACTTTTACTCTGGTGCGATACGCCAACTCCGTTTCAGGTTTTACTTGTGTTTGCTCTTTTGATCTTGTTTTTCAACGTCTGCCTGAAAGTGAGATCATCCCATATTCATCCTTCTGTTTCTCACTTATTTCACTTAATATGACTTCTTCAAACTCCATCCATGATGGGCAGAAAAATGGTGAAATCATCTGAACTCTCAGAAAGCTAGAAATTATTATTGTTTTTAGACCCTCCAGAATCTGTAGGCTTAAGAAGCCAGAGAGAAACCTGTACTGGTGCCACCGCTGGGGCTGAGGAGAACTGATGTGGCAACCTTCCATTTTCAGGGTGGCTGTTCCCAGCAAAGACCCCGTCCCCTCTCCAGGGCGGCTTGCAGGGGGCTGGCTGACCCTGGGGGGGCTGGGCTGACCCTGGGGGGACGGGCTGACCCTGGGGGGGCTGGCTGACCCTGGGGGGCTGGCTGACCTTGGTGAGCGCTGACTGAATCTGGGGGTGCTGGCTGACCCTGGGGGGCTGGGCTGACCCTGGGGGGCTGGCTGGCCCTGGGGGGGCTGGCTGGCCCTGGGGGGATGGGCTGACCCTGGGGACTCGGGCTGACCCTGAGAGGCTGGCTGACCCTGGGGGTGCTGGTTGACCCTGGTGGGGGCTGGTTGACCTTGGTGGGGGCTGGTTGACCTTGGTGGGGGTTGGTTGATCCTGAGGGACTGGCTGACCCTGGCTGACCCTGGGGGTGCTGGCTGACCCTGGGGGGGGCTGGCTGACCCTGAGGGGGCTGGCTAACCCTGGCTGACCCTGGGGGGGGCTGGCTGACCCTGGTGGTGCTGTATGACCCTGGGGGGGATGATTGACCCTGGTGGTGCTGGCTGACCCTGGGGGGGCTGGCTGACCCTGGGGGGGGGCTGGCTGACCCTGGGAGCACAGCTGGTGTCTACCTCTAGTTCCTTTGGGTGCACAGCATTTGAGCACAATCACCTCACTGCTTCCCCCTCCTCCCCAAACACCATTTGCCCTAAAAATACTCTGACACTGAACACAGACATGGAGGAGACATGTACTTGGCCCTGACCTTTGCTGCATCAGACACACTGTAGGGCTGAGTCTGTACTCACAGCGGCTTCATCCCCACTGCAAGTGTATCAGAAGGCCGATGCACTAGACCCGGTGAGCCGGGCTCCTCATCGAGAGGCTCAGGGTGCAAGTTATTGAAGTCAGGGCCCTTCTCCATGTCCAGGTCTTAGGAGCCCCCCCCAAAACTGGGCTACCACTCTTCTGTCCTGCCCTCCTTGACGTGATGCCCAAGGGTGCAGTAGAGAATGTCACAGCATCCATGGGGCAGTCTGATAACTCCAGTGCAGTAGCTAGCACAGTCAAGGTGGAGCCCTGGATGGAGAGATAAAGGGATTTACTCATTATTATTACTTTTACTTTGGACTGAGACAAAGAAATTGAGAGGAAGAGGAGGAGATAGAGAGGGAGAGAGAGAAGGTGAGACACCGGCAGCTCTGCTTCACCACTTGCAAAGCTTGCCCCCTGCAGGTGGGGACTGTGAGTTTGAACCTGGCTCCTTGTTCACGGTAACATGGGCTGGGTCAACTCATTTGCTCAATGATTCAACAAATGTCTCTTTGGTGTCTTTTCTAAGAGGTATTTTTCAGGCTCTTGGGGTTCACTCAACAAGTTGACAAGGTCCTTCACTCAGCAAGTTGTAAGGTCCTTCACTCAACAAGTTGACAAGGTCCTTTACTCAACAAGTTGACAAGGTCCTTCACTCAGCAAGTTGTAAGGTCCTTCACTCAGCAAGTTGACAAGGTCCTTTACTCAACAAGTTTACAAGGTCCTTTACTCAACAAGTTGACAAGGTCCTTCACTCAACAAGTTGACAAGGTCCTTCACTCAGCAAGTTGTAAGGTCCTTCACTCAGCAAGTTGACAAGGTCCTTTACTCAACAAGTTGACAAGGTCCTTTACTCAACAAGTTGACAAGGTCCTTTACTCAACAAGTTGACAAGGTCCTTCACTCAACAAGTTGACAAGGTCCTTCACTCAACAAGTTGACAAGGTCCTTCACTCAGCAAGTTGTAAGGTCCTTCACTCAACAAGTTGACAAGGTCCTTCACTTAACAAGTTGACAAAGTCCTTTACTCAACAAGTTGACAAGGTCCTTTACTCAACAAGTTGACAAGGTCCTTCACTCAGCAAGTTGACAAGGTCCTTCACTCAGCAAGTTGACAAGGTCCTTTACTCAACAAGTTGACTAAGTCCTTCACTCAACAAGTTGACAAGGTCCTTTACTCAACAAGTTGACAAGGTCCTTTACTCAACAAGTTGTAAGGTCCTTCACTCAACAAGTTGACAAGGTCCTTTACTCAACAAGTTGTAAGGTCCTTCACTCAACAAGTTGACAAGGTCCTTCACTCAGCAAGTTGACAAGGTCCTTTACTCAACAAGTTGTAAGGTCCTTCACTCAGCAAGTTGACAAGGTCCTTCACTCAGCAAGTTGACAAGGTCCTTTACTCAACAAGTTGACACGGTCCTTTACTCAACGAGTTGTAAGGTCCTTCACTCAACAAGTTGACAAGGTCCTTCACTCAACAAGTTGACTAAGTCCTTCACTCAACAAGTTGACAAGGTCCTTCACTCAGCAAGTTGACAAGGTCCTTCACTCAACAAGGTTGACAAGGTCTTTCACTCAACAAGATTGACATGAGTCCTTCACTCATGGTCCAGATACTGTTACCATAATGAGTGTCTACTTGTTATTGTCACCACCATCACCATCACTGCCATCTTGAACAACACCACCATCACCATCAAATCACCACCACGACCACCACCATCACCATCATCCATAACTGCCATCATCCATCCCCACCATCACCTCCACCATCACCATCACCTCTACCACTACCATGAAGGTTCACTCAAGCAGGTGATCATCTCCCAGACTCCCTGCTGAATTTCCTCCTGACATTTTCAGGCTCATGTAGGCCTCATCTTTATAAAACCAGTTTTTTTAGAAATTTATTTCTTTATTGGGGAATCGGGAATTAATGTTTTACATTCAACAGTAAATACAATAGTTTGTTCATGCATAACATTCCCCAGTTTCCCATTTAACAATACAACCCCCACTATGTCATTCATCATCCTTCATGGACTGTATTCTCCCCACCCACCCACCCCAGAGTCTTTTACTTTGGTGCGATACGCCAATTACATTTCAGGTTCTACTTGTGTTTTCTTTTCTGATCTTGTTTTTCAACTTCTGCCTGAGAGTGAGATCATCCCATATTCATCCTTCTGTTTCTGACTTATTTCACTTAACATGAATTTTTCAAGGTCCATCCAAGATCGGCTGAAAATGGTGAAGTCACCATTTTTTACAGCTGAATAGTATTCCATTGTGTATATAGACCACAACTTGCTCAGCCACTCATCTGTTGTTGGACACCTGGGCTGCTTCCAGGTTTTGGCTATTACAAATTGTGCTGCTAAGAACTATGTGTACACAGATCTTTTTGGATGGGTGTGTTGCATTCCTTAGGATCTATCCCCAGGAGAGGAATTGCAGGGTCATAGGGTAGGTCCATTTCTAGCCTTCTGAGAGTTCTCCAGACTGTTCTCCACAGAGGTTGGACCCATTGACATTCCCACCAGCAGTGCAGGAGGGTTCCTTTGACCCCACACCCTCTCCAGCATTTGCTGCTGTTACCATAAAACCAGTTTTATAAGAGTTTGAGCTCATGGAATTGAAAACTGACTTTATAACTTTTTTTTTTAAAGTAAGGGTCTACTTATTAATGAGAGAGAAGGAGACAGAGAGGTAGAGAGGTTCTGACTGTGGGATGTGAGATGCCTGGGACCAAACTCAGTGCCTCATGCTTGCAGACCCTGTGCCTCGACTGTGCCACCCTTCCTGCCCCCACAGAACCCTCTTCACACACACCTGATGAGCGTGTGGGGCTGGACCACCTTTGTCCAGGTGCCTCCCACTGACAACGCCACCTGGTGGCAACCACCTCACCGGATGCTAGCAGTCCTCATCTAAATGAAGAATTTGAAAATGGGGGTCGGGCGGTAGCGCAGTGGGTTAAGCACACGTGGCGCCAAGTGTGAGGACAGGTGTAAAGATCCCCGTTCGAGCCCCCGGCTCCCCACCTGCAGGGGGTCACTTCACAAGCAATGAAGCAGGTTTGCAGGTGTCTCTCTGTCTATCTCCCCTTCCCTCTCAAGTTCTAGTTGTCTGTGTCCAATGAATAAATAAAGATAATTAAAAATAAAAACAAAAAGAAGCAGGAGAAGTTGGCTGCTGTGACAGAAGCAGGAGACAGAGGCTGCAGTGGCCCGAAGCCCTGGGTTCCAGCTGTCTCTGTTCCTCTGAGCGCTTGTGGCGACCAGGGTGGCGTTCAAGGACATGTCCCACCACGAGCATCCAAGGAACATCTGGCAGTGTCTGGGGATCCGCTACCAGAGGGACCTCCATCTGCTGCCAGGAACGTCACCCGTGGCGGGACCTTGTCAGACTTGCTTTCAATATCACTCCAGCTGGAACCCAGCACACGACAACTCCAGCAGCGCCACACACGCTGGGCTTTCTCCTTCCTCTCTGCCAGCCCCAGGTGGATGGGACACACTTCTGGAGAGCCTATCAGTCCCAGGGGCTGTTTCTTTCACCAATGGCCCAGAATCCATCCAGTAAAGGTCAAAAACAATCAGATGAAATCCCTGTATCAGAAGCCAAAAGCCTCATGGAGTTTGTGGCTTCACTTTTAAAAGTTATTAGTGAGTTAATAAAGATTAACAGGATTGTCGGATCACAGGGACACAATTCCACACCGTTCCCACCACCAGAGCTCCATGTCCCATCCCCGCCATTGGAAGCTTCCCTCTTCTTGTTATTTTAAGCTAGCAAACTGTTTTTCTTAAATTAAAAAAAATTATTTATTTACTCATTTATTCCCTTTTGTTGCCCCTGTTGTTTTATTGTTGTAGTTATTATTGATGTTGTCGTTGTTGGATAGGACAGAGAGAAATGGAGAGAGCAGGGGAAGACAGAGAGGAGGAGAGAAAGACAGACACCTGCAGACCTGCTTCACCGCCTGTGAAGCGACTCCCCTGCAGGTGGGGAGCCGGGGGCTCGAAACGGGATCCTTATGCAGGTCCTTGCGCTTTGTGCCACGTGCGCTTAGCCCACTGTGCCACCATCCCGACTCCCTGCTTTAGGTATATTCTAAGAGGCCCTTGACTTTAATAATTTTTCCTGAGCCCGACAACTAACATGCAGGTAGGCTAAAAGTATTATCTGGGAAGATGGTGTCAGAATTGAGAACAGGCCTAGAAATCTGCATTAGGGCAGAGAGCAGCTCCTAAACGTGAAGAAAATAGATAAATACCGTTAACTGTTCACTCCATCAATCTGACCCAGGGCCCACGTCAGTTCACATCCAGCACGGGAGCCTGTGTGACCCGAGTCCCTGTCAGGCTGAGCTCACAGTCCCTGGGCACAGCTGGAACATTCCAGGCTGCTCTCATGTCAGGACCCGTCTTCCTCGAGGGGCAGGGCAGGCTGACAGCCTCCCCTTTGCCACTACTTTACAGTGAGAGCAAGGTCCTGGAGACTCCGTAGGAGGGCCCAGCATGGCCCATCTATCTATCTATCTATCTATCTATCTATCTATCTATCTATCTATCTATCTATCTATTCTCTTTTGTTGCCCTTGTTTTATTGTTGTAATTATTATTGTTTTTATTGATGTTGTTGTGGGATAGGACAGAGAGAAATGGAGAGAGGAGGGGAAGACAGAGAGGAGGAAAGAAAGATAGACACCTGCAGACCTGCTTCACCGCCTGTGAAGCGACTCCCCTGCAGGTGGGGAGCCGGGGGCTCGAACCAGGAACCTTAAGCCGATCCTTGCGCTTTGCACCACGTGCGCTTAACCCGCTGCGCTACCGCCCACCCCCAGGAGGGTTCCTTTGTCCCCACAAACTCTCCAGCATTTGTTGCCACTATCCTTCTGATGTGTGACATTCTCACAGGGCTGAGGTGGCTGTGTTTGTCTCTGTCTGACAATCGGACTTTGAGCCTTTAGTCCTGACTGTCTGTCAGATGCCCGCTTCCCACTGTTCAGGCTCATGCAAGGGAGTCTTTGGAAAAGGCCACACAACGGGGAGGGACTTGCCGGGTCTGCAGGGTGGGGGCCTCTCTCTCTTCTTTCTGCCTGTCACCCCTGCCCTGAGCCCTGCTGGGGGCCGAGGCCTCGTGGCTGAGATGCAATCCTCCCCCTGGCATCTGGGGACCTCTTGTTCTGGGCTTGTGCTCACACAACACCCAGCTGCCCTGTGATTCCCATCACCTGTCCTCGCTGACAGACAGAACAGCTGTCAAGCTTGTCTTGCAGAACAAGATGAGTTTTTCCTACTGTTACAGCGGCTTGGGGCACGAGGGAAGGTTCTGGCAGCCGGTCTCCACCAGCCCTGTGTTCACCTGGGGGAGAGGCCGGCTCCGACTCCCGGCTCTGCCGCCGCCTCCGGCTTCCACTGCCCTCAGCTGGCAGCTGAGGTCGGCCCCTTGGGGTCTGCGCACAATTAGCATTTGCAGCTGGCTGTGGTGAGCAGGTGGGGGCCCGGGGTACTGGTGTTGGTGGTGTTGCAGTGGGTACTGGTGGTGATGGTGTTGCAGTGGGTACTGGTGTTGGTGGTGTTGCAGTGGGTACTGGGACTGCTGGTTCTGGTGTTGGTGGTGTTGCAGTGGGTACTGGTGGTGGTGGTGTTGCAGTGGGTACTGGGACTGCTGGTTCTGGTGTTGGTGGTGTTGCAGTGGGTACTGGTGGTGATGGTGTTGCAGTGGGTACTGGTGGTGGTGGTGTTGCAGTGGGTACTGGTGGTGGTGGTGTTGCAGTGGGTTCTGGTGGTGGTGGTGTTGCAGTGGGTACTGGTGGTGGTGGTGTTGCAGTGGGTTCTGGTGGTGGTGGTGTTGCAGTGGGTACTGGTGGTGGTGGTGTTGCAGTGGGTACTGGGACTGCTGGTTCTGGTGGTGGTGGTGTTGCAGTGGGTTCTGGTGGTGGTGGTGTTGCAGTGGGTACTGGTGGTGGTGGTGTTGCAGTGGGTACTGGGACTGCTGGTTCTGGTGGTGGTGGTGTTGCAGTGGGTTCTGGTGGTGGTGGTGTTGCAGTGGGTTCTGGTGGTGGTGGTGTTGCAGTGGGTACTGGGACTGCTGGTTCTGGTGGTGGTGTTGTTGCAGTGGGTTCTGGTGGTGGTGGTGTTGCAGTGGGTACTGGTGGTGGTGTTGTTGCAGTGGGTTCTGGTGTTGGTGGTGTTGCAGTGGGTTCTGGTGTTGGTGGTGTTGCAGTGGGTTCTGGTGTTGGTGGTGTTGCAGTGGGTTCTGGTGTTGGTGGTGTTGCAGTGGGTTCTGGGACTGCTGGTATTGGTGGTGGTGTTGTTGGCCTTGGTGGTGGGCGTTACTGGTGTTGTTGCTGTAACTTTGGGCGCTGTTGCAGGTGGTGTGGTGTGGGTGTCTGCGTGGGTGTTGTGTGGCTGTCGTCGGACTGTGTGAGTGGTGAGGACAGCCAGGCCTCCACCTGGGCGAGGGCCTTCCTCCTGCAGGTGATGCTGACGCGGTGCCAGCCGACTGGGAACCCGGGGCCCCGGGGCTGTGTGGAGGTGCCCTGTGCGTGGAGCTGAAGTCCCCGTTCTCACTGAGCCTCGCTCTCTGGGCACCGAATGCACCCCCTCTGCTGGCCGGCCGGCCGGTGCCGACATTCCAGCCAGGCTGGTGCCCCAGGCACCTCTAGCGGAGATGGGAGCGGGCTGGGGTGTTCTCGCCCTGCACCCGTCTAGGGAGCCTCGGCCGCGCGTCTGGGGGAGGAAGCTGGCTCCTCGGAGCTGCTCTGGGGACAGGGCTGGCTCCCACAGCCTCACTCCCTGCAGCTCCTAGCAACACGGGGAGCAGCTGTCCTGCAGGAGCGTGTCTGCCCCCCACCCCAACTTCACCGGATTCTATTTTCAGGCCAGAACTCCGTGTGATTAAGACGAGCGCATCCCCACGTCTGCTTGCTGTGACTCCCGAGCCTGAAACAGACGCTTCTTTTTCTTTTTTGTTTCTTTATTTTTACTCATCTTTATTTATTTTATTATTGGATAGAGACAGAAATTGAGAGGGGAGAGGAGAGAGACAGAGAGACACCTGCAGCCCTGCTTCACCTCTCATGAAGCTTTCCTCCTGCAGGTGGGGACCGGGGGCTCGAACCCGGGTCCTTGTGCGCACTCAGTCAGATGCGCCACGGCCTGCCCCTGAGATGCTTTCCTTTGTCTCTTCTCTTCTTTTTAAAAAATTTAAAATATTTATTTATTGCCTTTTGTTGCCCTTATTTTATCATTGTAGTTATTATTATTGTTGATATTGATGTCGTCGTTGTTGGATAGGACAGAGAGAAATGGAGAGAGGAGGGGAAGACAGAGAGGGGGAGAGAAAGACAGACACCTGCAGACCTGCTTCACCGCCTGGGAAGCGACTCCCCTGCAGGTGGGGAGCCGGGGGCTCGAACCGGGATCCTTGCGCCGGTCCCTGCGCTCTGCGCCACCTGCGCTTAACCCGCTGCGCCGCCGCCCGGCTCCCTATTTCTTCTCTTCTAAGCAGACTAAGATCTCTCAACAGACAGACAGACAGACAGACAGACAGACAGGACTGAGGGGAGCCCCCGGCCCACCTCTCAGGCCTCGCTCTCCCCCGCCCACCCTTGGGGTCCTTGCTGCCCAGGTCAGACCGGAGGCTGGTCCCTCCACCCTCCCTCCTCGCCCTCCCCTGCCAGCCTCCTGCCCACTCTCCTCGGCGGTCAGCCGGGCTCTGCAGCGCACAGGGACCCCAGGGCAGAGAGAGAGGACACCAGCCCCCAGGGACAGGGGCGGAGAGAAACTGAGAGGGGGAGAGGGAGAGAGGATGACAGACCTGCTTTGCCGCTTGTGAAGTGACCCCCTGCAGGGGGGGGACGGGGTCTCGAACCCAGATCCTTGCTCTTGCACACAGAGTGTCATTTCTTTTATCGGGAGACTCATGGTTGACAGTCCATGCAGTTGTTTGTCCACGTGTAAAATCTCTCAGGTTTTGCAAAGCTTGACTCCCGCAGGCCTGTGGTCCTCCGCCCCCAGGCACCAGCACCTGGAAGACCCCCAGGGGCCTTTACTTCGCTGCCATCTGCAAACCAGTCCAAGCTCTGCTTGGTGTGTCCTCTCTCCCCCTCCTCTCTCTCCCCCTCCTTCTCCTCTCTCTCCCCCTCTCCTCTCTCTCCCCTCTCCTCTCTCTCTCTCTCTCCTCTCTCTCTCTCTCCTCTCTCTCTCTCTCTCTCCTCTCTCTCTCTCCTCTCTCTCCCCTCTCCTCTCTCTCTCTCTCTCCTCTCTCTCTCTCTCCTCTCTCTCTCTCTCCTCTCTCTTCCCCTCCTCTCTCTCCCCCTCTCCTTCTCCTCTCTCTCCCTCCTTCTCCTCTCTCTCCCTTCTTCTCTCCCCTTTCTCTCTCCCCCCTCTTTCTCCTCTCACCTCTTTCTCCTCTCTCTCCCTCTCTTTCTCCTCTCTCCTCTCTCTCTCCCTTTCTTTATCTTCTCTCTCCCTCTCTTTCTCCTCTCTCTCTCCCTTTCTTTATCTTCTCTCTCCCTCTCTCCCTGTCTTTCTCCTCTCTCTCCCTTTCTTTCTCTTCTCTCTCCCTCTCTTTTTCCTCTCTCTCTCTCTCCTCTCTTTCTCCCCCCTCCTGCCTCTCCACCTCTCTGACTCTCTCCCCCTCTCTTTTTCCTCTCTCTCTCTCTCACTCTCTCTCTCTCTCCTCTCTTTCTCCCCCCCCCTGCCTCTCTCCACCTCTCTGACTCTCTCTTAATAAAAGGCTCTGGGGCTTGCCTGCTGGAGCCCTTGCTGGAGCCGTCTCCTGTCAGTGAGATAACCTCCCAGGCATCTGCGCCAGGGACTGGCCATTTAATTTCTGAAGAGGATATTAATTTAAGAGCCTTCCGACCAGCCAGTTGTGTGGCCTGGCAAAGCCGCAGAAGGATTTACAGCCTCTTAATTTTTCCGACTGGCACTTTCTCCTTCATCCCTCTCCAGGAGAAGAGGATGGTGTCACCATCATATTTCACGTCACATCCTTGGCTCTGCCACAGGGATCTTTGTCTCCTGACCCGGGTGGGGGTGGGGTGGAGCCTGGCTCGGCACCTCAAGGCCCGTTTTTGGGTTAGAGACTCGGACTCACTGGACAGCCGCTGTGAGCCACAGCGTGACCACGGAACACGCGCTAAGTCCTGCCTAGTGCCACCAAACACTTGTTCAGAACGGCCCCTTCTTCCTGGACTCCAGGGTCTCCCTGGGCTCGGCCCCGGCACTTCGAATCCAGATGGCCACTTCCCCATTGGATAGAACAGAGAGCCCTGCAGGTGGGGGGCTGGGGGCTCGAACCCAGGTCCTTGCACATGGCAGTAGGTGCCACTGCCCGACCCCCAGAACCATGCCTTTGAGCAAAGTGACACATGACAAGAGACACTGCTTCATTCAATGGGCACCAGGACTTCCCTTCCTGTTTCTTCTTTTTTAAAAGTTTCTTCATTTAATTTTTTAAAATATTTATTTTCCCTTTTGTCGCCCTTGTTTTTTATTGTTGTTAATGTCATTGTTGTTGGATAGGACAGAGAGAAATGGAGAGAGGAGGGGAAGACAGAGGGGGAGAGAAAGACAGACACCTGCAGACCTGCTTCACCACCTGTGAAGCGACTCCCCTGCAGGTGGGGAGCCGGGGACTTGAACTGGGATCCTTACGCCGGTCCTTGCGCTTTGCACCACGTGAGCTTAACCCGCTGTGCTACTGCCCGACTCCCAACCTTCCTGAGTCTTAACTCTGATGTGGGTGGGGACTGAGCTCAAGGCTTCCTGCCTGTGTGATTCTGCTGAGAGACTTCCTTCGCCCAACTTTCTGCTCTTATTTATTTATTTTTGAGAAAGAGAGAGAGAGAGAGAGAAATACCACAGCTCCATGATGCTTTTTTTTTTTCTTCTTCTTATACTTGACAGGACAGAGAGAAATTGAGATGGGAGGGGAGACAGAGAAAGACAGACACCTGCAGACCTGCTTCACCACCTGTGAAGTGACTCCCCTGCAGGTGGGGAGCTGGGGGCTTGAACCGGGATCCTTATGTCGGTCCTTGCATTTTGCACCACGTGCCTTAACCCACTGCGCTACCGCCCGACTCCCTCTGCTGGGCTTCTTAAACAGCAGCGCCACGCGCACGTCTCAAGCTTGTCCCGCAGGCCACAGCTCCCGGGCCACATGACCAGCCAGGACGTGACCACCACCAGCGTAACACCGAGTCCGCATACATTTCCGAACCCATCAAATATTAAAATGCAATTAGCCGCGGAAGGGCCTGAGGGTTTCGGCGTTCTTTGTCTCCTTTAAGTGGCTCCAGGAATCAAGGTAAGTGAAATCATAGAAGGTACGTGAGAAGGACGGTCACCAAGGGCTCACTGCTTCTGGAGGTGAGTGACGAGACAGCGGCCTGGGGGCTGGGGGACCCCCGGCCAAGCCGCTCCCGTGACATTCACCCACAGAGCAGAGGGGCTAGCGGTGACGTCTGACCCCTGTGCAGAGGCCTCCAGGAGGGAGGTGGTGGGTGGCTCCAGAGAAACAGGCTGGCCACGCGGGGCACCGCGGGAAGAGACCCGGGTCCTTGTGCACTGTGACATGTGTGCTCAAGCAGTGCCTGGCCTCGGGATTGCTTTTTCTCCTAAACGAGACAGAGCCCTCCCGGCCGCACAGCCTTCTGCTGTCACACACAGGCGATTCATACAGTCACAGTTGTTGGGGGCATTCTGGACCAGGTGAGGGCCATTCCTTAAACGAGCACACATGCTCCCACTCACCAGGACCTGAGTTCACACCCCCGGTCCCCACCTGTAGCGGGGAGGCTTCTCTCAAGGTGAAGCTGGCAGGGGGGGGTGCTCCTTTTTTAAAAAAATTTATTTCTTTATTGGGGAATTAATGTTTTACATTTAACAGTAAATACAATAGTTTGTACATGCATAACATTCCCCAGTTTCCCATATAACAATACAACCCCCACCAGGTCATTTATCATCCTTCATGGACCTGTATTCTCCCCACCCACCCACCCCAGAGTCTTTAACTTTGGTGCAGTACTCCAATTCCATTTCAGGTTCTACTTGTGTTTTCTTTTCTGATCTTGTTTTTCAACCTCTGCCTGAGAGTGAGATCATCCCATATTCATCCTTCTGTTTCTGACTTATTTCACTGAACAGGATTTTTTCAAGGTCCATCCAAGATCGGCTGAAAACGGTGAAGTCACCATTTTTTACAGCTGAATAGTATTCCATTGTGTATATATACCGCAACTTGCTCAGCCACTCATCTGTTGTTGGACACATGGGTTGTTTCCAGGTTTTGGCTATTACAAATTGTGCTGCCAAGAACATATGTGTACACAGATCTTTTTGGATGGGTGTGTTGCGTTCCTTAGGATATATCCCCAGGAGGGGAATTGCAGGGTCATAGGGTAGGTCCATTTCTAGCCTTCTGAGAGTTCTCCAGACTGCTCTCCACAGAGGTTGGACCCATTGACATTCCCACCAGCAGTGCAGGAGGGTTCCTTTGTCCCCACACCCTCTCCAGCATTTGCTGCTGTTACCTTTTCTGATGTATGACATTCTCACAGGAGTGAAGTGGTATCTCATTGTTGTCTTGATTTGCATTTCTCTGACAATCAGAGACTTGGAGCATTCTTTCATGTGTTTCTCGGCCTTTTGGATCTCTTCTGTAGTGAATATTCTGTCCATGTCCTCCCCCCATTTTTGGATGGGGTTATTTGTTGTCTTGTTGTTGAGTCTGGCAAGCTCTTTATATATGTTGGTTATTAAACTCTTATCTGATGTATGGCATGTAAAGATATTCTCCCATCCTGTGAGGGTTCGGGGGGGGGGCTCATGTCTCTCCATCTCCATCTCCCTCTCAATTTTTCTCTGTCTCTATCAAATCAATAAATTATCAAAAAGCTAAATAACAAGGCTGGTGAGATGGCATATGGTGGTTCTGCAAAAGACTCCTCTCCCCACCTGCAGGGGGGTCGCTTCACAGGCGGTGAGGCAGGTCTGCAGGTGTCTGTCTTTCTCTCCCCCTGTCTGTCTTCCCTCCTCTCTCCATTTCTCTCTGTCCTGTCCTATAACAAAAAATGGGGAGAATGGCCACCAGGAGCAGTGGATGCATAGTGCCGTCAGGAGCCCCATGATCACCCTGGAGGCAAAGAAAAAAGACTCTCTGAGCTCCCAGGTAAATCCTCAGCATCACCATCAGCATGGCTCTGGGGAAAATAATAGTAACAGTAATAATAGTAGTAATAAGATGGGGGAGACGGGTTATGCAAAAAGACTCTCCTGCCTGAGACTCTGAGGTCTCAGGTTCAGTCCCCAGTACCATCATCAGACAGAACTGAGCAGGGCTCTGGTCTCTCTCTCTCTCTCTCTCCCCCTGCATCTCACTAAAATAAAATAAAGAATATTTAAAAACCACCAACGAGGCCGAGAGACCTGTCTCCTGTCCTACCCCACATGCCCCGGCTTTGAGCTCTGGTGTCATGTCCAGGTGCCCTGAGCACCGTGTCTCTGCTGCCCTGCTGTCTGTCTGTCTCTCTGTCTCCAGATCCAGTGGAAGCCCCAGCCTGGATGTGGAGAGACTGTGTGGGACTTCATCAAAGCAAAACTGAACACCCTAGGCCACCCCGCCCCAACGCCTATGAAGCCCTCCTCTCCACTGCCGCCGGAGGCCTCTGAGGCCCCAGATGTGACTTGTGGCACCGTGACACTAGAGCGGCGCCCTCCTCCTCCCAGGAGGGTCATTTTCGGCAGTTTAAAAGCCCGAGAAGCTAGCCGTCTGTTCCTCGCCTCCAGTGGCCGGAATGCCGCCTTCCTGGCAAGCACGGCACAGGTGACAGCCCTGGGTTTGGGTGTCGTCACCAAGCGTCCGAGCGACACGTCTGTGTCTATTGTGGCAAACACAGAGACCACAGGCCTCAGGCCACAGGTGAGAGGGAATCGGTCACTTCTTGCGCCGGCAAGACCCCTGGGAGCCAGCAGACTGTCACCCATGGGTGCCGGGAACAGGGGCTGCCCACAACAGACTGCGGCCCCCAGGGGCCTGACACACAGCGGCAACACCTGAGAGGCGGCATCAGGGCAGGATGCAGCTATCAACTCCTCCATCCACACAGCCCACCGTCCATACAACCCCACCATCCACACAGCCCACTGTCCACACAGCCCACCGTCCACACAGTCCCACCATCCACACAGCCCCACCGTCCACAAAGACCCACCGTCCATACAGCCCCACCATCCACACAGCCCCACCGTCCAAACAGCCCACCGTCCACACAACCCACCATCCACACAGCCACACGTCCACAGCACCGCGTCCACACAGACCTACGTACACACAGACCCACGTCCACACAGCCCCACCGTCCACACAGCACCACTGTCCACACAGCACAACCATCCACACAGTACCACTACCACAAAGACCCACCATCCACACAGCCCCACCGTCCACACAGCCCCACTGTCCACACAGACCCACCGTCCACACAGACCACCGTCCACACAGCCCCACTGTCCACACAGACCCACCGTCCACACAGCACAACCATCCACACAGTACCACTACCACACAGACCCACCGTCCACACAGACCCACCGTCCACACAGACCACCATCCACACAGCCCCACCGTCCAGACAGCACCACCGTCCACACAGTCCCACCGTCCACACAGCCCCACATCCACACAGCCCCATGTCCACACAGCCCCACGTCCACACAGTCCCACCGTCCACACAGCCCCACATCCACACAGCCCCACGTCCACACAGCCCCATGTCCACACAGCCCCACCATCCTCACCAGCTATGCCATCTCCTCCCTTCTCCCCCCTCTCTCCCTGATGTCAACCCCAGGTGCATTTTCAAGCCACACACGGATGTGAAACTTCCCGCAACATTAATTTTCTGCGACAAAGTGTTTCACGAAGCAAATTCCATTAAGTCACTTTAATCCAGAGTTTAATTTTCTCCACGATTCCACTAAACCGTTTCTATTTTTTCCCATTAAAACGCTGAGTTGCAGCAAGATTATTTTCACGGGATCAATTATTTTGTGTTTGAGTGTTAGAGCGAGTGTTTGATTCATCAATCTTTTTCTTTCTTTTTTTCTTATGTACCCACATTCTGCTGACGACCACGTCTGCTCTGGGGGACTGGCGGGGGCTCTGCTGTGTCTTATTTCAAGTAAACACACCCACCTCCTGCAGCTGGGAGTGTGCGTACCGCGGACAAGGACGGATGGGTGCTGCCCCCCCTTAACGGGATTTTCTTGTCCTCGCACTACTCCCATCACCAAAGGTCCCTGTCCCCATCCTTATCCCCAGAGACAACCATTATAGTTCTCCCAGTCTTGAAAATTGGTTGAAGGCTGGGGAGATAGCCTAATGGTCATTGCAAGAAGCCTTTCATGCCTGAGGCACCTAAGGTCCCAGGTTCAATTCCCAGCACCACCATAAGCCAGGGCTTAGCAGTGCTCTGGTTAAAAAAAAGGTGGATATTTAAATGTATATTCTCATTTATATACTCAATTCCCTCTATTCTGCACACGAGTGGAGCCGTCCTGTAGCTGTCCCTCATCCCTGACTGGCTTCACTGAGCATCTTTTCCACTTCCATCCACTTTATCCCGAAGGACACAACCTCGTCCCTTTTGATTGCTGCATAATACTCCACTGAGTGGATGTCCCATAACTTTTTATCCAGTCACCTGTCAGACGGGCATTTTGGTTGTTCCAGGTTTTGTTATTGTGAATTCGACAGACATTTTGGTTGTTTCCAGGTTTATTTATTTACCCTTTTTTTGCCCTTGTTGACTTTCATTGTTGTAGTTGGTTTTCATTGTTGTTGTTATTAATGTCGTCATTGTTGGATAGGGCAGAGAGAAATGGAGAGAGGAGGGGAAGACAGAGAAAGACAGACACCTGCAGACCTGTTTCACTGCCTGTGAAGAGACCTCCCTGCGGGTGGGGAGCCGGGGGCTCAAACCGGGATCCTTACGCCGGTCCTTGTGCTTCACGCCATTTCCACTTAACCTGGTACCACCCGGCCTCCTTAATTTGACTTTTTTAGTGGCGGGACATCTGGCTGTTAACACCTTGAACATTTGAAGTGTGTGATTGGATGACTGGAGAAACATGCACTGTGACATAGCCGGCTCTCTGCTGGACTGCACCACAGCAAAGGACTCTGGGAGGGGCCCCTCAGGCCCTGCTGCACAATGGTGGAGGGTCTAGGCTGTGGGGAGAGAGTTTTGTAGACAACAGAGATTTTACACGTGTGCCAACAACTGGATTTTCTGTTCACACCCCCGGTCAGTCCCCACCTGCAGGGGGAAGCTTCACGAGTAGGGGAGCAGGGCTGCAAGTGTCTCTCTGTCTCTCTCCCTCTCTGACTCTCCCTACCCTCTCAGTTTTCTGGCCACCTGTCTGTAATAAACAAAGATAATTACAGAGAGAGAGGATGTTCTTGTTTGCAGGGATGTCCCTTAAGCCCTTAAACATGAGGTCAGCAACGTGTACAGCAACGGGTCTGGAAGAATCTTCACACTGGACTTGGAGCACTCAAGGGCCAAGCAAACAACGCCGACGGTCAAGCTGACGATGTTCCTACCTGCCTACTCTGATTTCCCTGGCCCACGCGAGGCTGAGGACACCAGTGGCAAGGTTTGACATTCTTGGGGGTCTTGAACTCTGCCTGGGGACGGGACTGGGGATAGGGCAGGGGAGAGGGCTGGGGACAGGGCTGGGGACAGGGCAGGGGACAGAGCAGGGGACAAGGTAGGGGACAAGGTAGGGGACAAGGCTGGGGACAAGGTAGGGGACAAGGTAGGGGACAGAGCAGGGGACAGGGCTGGGGACAAGGCTGGGGACAAGATAGGGGACAAGGCTGGGGACAAGGTAGGGGACAAGGTAGGGGACAGGGCAGGGGACAGGGCTGGGGACAAGGTAGGGGACAAGGCTGGGGACAAGGTAGGGGACAAGGTAGGGGACAGGGCAGGGGACAGTGCAGGGGACAAGGCAGGGGAAGGGTAGAGGACAGGGTAGGGGACAAGGCTGGGTACAGGGACAGGGTAGTGGACAGGGTAGGGGACAGGGCTGCAGACAGGAATAGGGCAGGGGACAGGGCAGGGGATGATGCTGGGGACAGGGCTGTGGACAGGTGTCGGGGTCTCTGGCGGGTGATCTCCAGGGGAAAGGTAACGGACCGTTTTTTTTTTTTTCTAGACTAAAGACACTGGGGAGAGTTGCAGCGTGCTCAGATCTCGTTTATTAGCAGGTGGACATGAGTTAAATAGAAAACCAAACAAAGAGAATTATTATTGAAATATGTCAGAAATGACAGGTTTCTTACAGATCGGTGTGCCCCTATGGTAGGGGGCTGGTATGACAAGAATTGATGCAGATACATAAAGGTCAAGATAGTTAGTCTCCTGATGCAGGCATTTAATTACCCAAAGGTGTTTGAGGGGAGGAGAGGGGTTGAACCAGTTAAGGCGAGACAGAGAAGATAAGCAAGGTTTGATGCAAACTGAGGACATCAAAGGGCACTGCTAGGAGTGTGTGAGAAGGTGTGTTCTGTGATCAGAAGGTGACTTTGAGTAAGTGAATCTTAAAGGAGGCGGCCATGTGGCCTGCAGTTAATGGAGGGAAGTACTGGGGTTTCTGTGGACCCGAGAGTCAAGAAGGAGAGAACCAAGTCTGAGTTTCCCCCCTTATGCTCACCTCGGTTGAGAGAGACTAACAAGAGGGTATCTTCTCAGACCTCTATCCAAGGACGGGGGGAGTTGTCCCTAAGCTCTATCAAGCTTGCACGTAGTCCCAACAGACGGGGCAGGGTCAGGGCTGGGGCCTGGGCTCTAACTACTGCGATCACCTGCCTCCCATTCTGAAACCAGGGCTCTTGGCTCAGAGCTCCTGCTGGTGGCTTGGGGCTGGCATCTCTGAGACCATCTCTGAAGCCCGGAACCTGGGACAGTGACACCCTGTCACCCCCCTGTCACCAGCAGCAGGCGTCATGGGAGTCTACAGTGAAGAGCTTTTGTTTCTCAAGGCTTCAGACAATCCGTGTCAGGTCTGTGGGTCAGCCCACGCCAGCAGACGCACAGAAATGAAGCCCCACCCAGGAGCCAGATCGGCAAGGCCGCCCTTCAGGGCCGGACTCTGAACACATGAGGTTTTAATTGGACACTGAATCAACGTTTATATCTCTGCTGATGAAATTAGAAATATATATATATATATTCCTGCTTTATTTCAAACGTCGGGCCTGGGTAGGAGGTAAAGATAGAGCTTCCCCAAGCACCAGTGAGTCTGAATCCCTCCGCCAGCTCTCACCTCCTGTCATTCATTTAAAGGCTGTGTGGTTACCAGGATGGAGACTAAAACAGTTGTCTGTGGGCTGTGTGCTCAGATAGCATCGCAGAGGGAGAGGCAGAAAGACAGTTGGATTACTGGGGATTAGGCCCTTGGGAGCAGGCAGGGAGGCGGGAGTCTGGGATGAGGGGAGAGAGAGAGAGAGAGAGAGAGAGGAACAGGGAGGGAGGGAGAGAGAAGGAAAGAGAGAGAGAGAGGGAGAGAGAGAGGGAGGGAGAGAGGGAGAGAGAGGGAGAGAGAGGGAGAGGGAGGGAGAGAGAGAGAGAGGGAGAGAGAGAGGGAGAGGGAAAGAGGGAGAGAGAGAGAGGGAGAGAGAGAGGCTGGAGGGGGCATGGTGGGGGAGGTAAAGCTACCATCCTCTCTGCCTTTTTCTTTTTTTCTTTTCTTTTTAAAAATATTTATTTATTCCCTTTTTGTTGCCCTTGTTGTTTTATTGTTGAAGTTATTGATGTTGTTCATTGTTGGAGAGGACAGAGAGAAATGGAGAGGGGAGGGGAAGACAGAGAGAGGGGAGAGAAAGACAGACACCTGCAGACCTGCTTCACCACCTGTGAAGCGACTCCCCTGCAGGTGGGGAGCTGGGGGCTCGAACCGGGATCCTTACGCTGGTCCTTGCGCTTTGCGCCACCTGCGCTTAACCCACTGCGCTACTGCTCGACTCCCCCTCCCTTTTTAAAAAGATTTTATTTATTGTGCTGTGGAGATAGCATAATGGTTATGCAAAAAGCCTTTCACACCCGAAGCACCAAAGATCCCAGGCTCAATCTCCAGCATCACCATAAGCCAGAGCTGAACAGTTCTCTGCCAAAAAACAAAAACAAGGATTTTATTTATTTATTCGTGAGAAAGATAAGAGGAGAGAGAGAAAGAACCAGACGTCACTCTGGTCCATGTGCTGTCGGGGATTGAACTCAGGACCTCATGCCTGAGAGTCCAACGCCTTATCACTGCGACACCTCCTGGACCACACAAACTGCTTGTGTTTCTGTTTGCTGGTTGCATTTCACCAGAGCACAGCTCAGCTCTGGTTTATGGTGCTGTGGGGGACTGAATGAACCTGGGACCTCAGAGCCTCCAGTGTGAGAGCCCACTGACTTAACCACCATGCTGTCTCCCACACCCCTCTGCCCCGCTCTTTAACTCCAAGCGTTTATTGCCGGCCTTCCTGGCTCCCCAAGTCATGGGTTCCACCCCACAGATGAGAAAGCCCAGGTTTTGGGAGGAATCTTCCCAAGGCCACGCTAAGAGGTGAGCCTGGCATTCAGTGGGACAGCAGCCGCCACAGGGCTCCACACCGATGACCGATTATCCGCCGTGTGCCGGGCACCGCCAAGGCCACCAGCTGCCATTTTCTCACTTATCCTCTCAACGAGCACCATGCCGCTTCTCCTGGCTGTTCCCTGGACCCGCAGGTGGGGAAACTGCTGACTGGCCCAAGTTTGCTCAGACGGATGGTGAAAGGTGGAGCAGGACAAGAACCCCACATGCCTCCCCTTCCTCCCTGCACCCCGTCGGGGACTGTCGGGTCTCCACCAGATCACGTCACTGTCCCCTGGGGGCCCAGAGAGGCACAGGGTGCTGTGTGCAGGGTTCCAGTCGGTATACTGAGCCTCGAGGCCTCTGACCTCCTGGCTGTCCCCGGTGGCCTTGGGGACGTCTCGGGCCTGGGAGGTGGCGCCACCCGCGACGTGGCGTCAGCTGGGGACTCCCAGGGGACCCGGCCCTGATGCTCCTCTCCACATCATGTCAACTCTGAGCTCAGCAAACTCCAGACTCAGCAGCACGGGGATCAGGCAATTTCCACCTCCCGGAATGGACTTTCTCAGATAATTATTCGTGGCCTCAAGATTGCGCCCGCTTGCCGCCAAGCTGAGAAGTCAGATGGCATGGCTCCATATCCAGCACGTCTCCCCTCACCCTCCTTGCTTCCCTTCCTCAGCGGCACAGATGCAGGGAGGAGGGGAGGGGATGACAGGGCAGAAAAGGGAAGCGTCTCCCTAGGCTAGAGCTTCCGGCCCCAATGCCCATCTATGGTCAAGGGACCCTTGGAGCACACCTGAGATAGACCTTCAGCTTCTCCCCACACAGAGACCCTAATCTCCTCTGCTCTAGTCCTACCTTTGGGTCCCTGTTTATTAAACAATTTGTTCTGCTTTATATCTCACTGCCTTTCAGCCACCAAGCTGCAGATGCTGCCATGACTCCACCCTGACCTCCCTGGGCAGACGCCCTCACCTATGTGCCCTGGAGCCTCCCCTCCCCAGATCCCTGCCCCACGAGGGACAGACAGACACAGGCTGGGGGTGTGGATCCACCTGCCAACACCCATGTCCATTGGAGAAGCAATGACAGAAGCCAGAGCTCCCACCTTCTGCTCCCCATATAGAATTTGGGTCCATCCTCCCAGAGGGATAAAGAACAGGGAAGCTCCCAGTGGAGGGGATGGGACACAGAACTCTGGTTTTGAGAACTGTGTGTAGCTGTACCCCTGTGATCTTACAATCTTGTGAATCATCATCATTATCATCATTATTATTATTTTTTGCCTTAGGGTTATTACTGGGGCTCAGTGCCTACATTATGAATCCACTGCTCCTGGAGGCCATTTTTCGCATTTTGTTACCCTTGTATTATTGTTGTCATTGTTGTTGGATAGGACAGAGAGAAATGGAGAGAGGAGGGGAAGACGGGGGGGGGGGGGGGAGAAAGACAGACACCTGCAAACCTGCTTCACCACCTGTGAGGTGACTCCCCTGCAGGTGGGGAGCCGGGGGCTCGAACTGGGATCCTTATGCCAGTCCTTGCGCTTTGTGCCACATGCACTTAACCCGCTGCGCTACCACCTGACTCCTCTGTGAATCATTATTAAATCACCAATAATTTAAAGAAAAAGGGAGTGTGAAAGTGCCCCAGCCCCATCCCACATCCTCTTCCTTCACCCCAGGGCTGGGGGCTGCTATTCCACTATTTTCTCTGTGTTGTGGAAGCCAGGTCCTCAGAGGAGTCAGCGCCCCAGCCTCCAGCCCTCTCCACCTTCCTGGTTGCCTCCTTCCTTTGAAGTCTCAAAAGATAATTCCCTGTTTCCTTGCTTGACACTCACTGTGAGGAAGCTGGCGGGGGAGGCGGCCACTCTGGAGGATAAAAGGATGAGCTCGGAGCAGGAGGTTAAAAGGATGAGCTCGGAGCAGGGAAATGGCTCATCGGACAGTGCACTGCTTTGCCACATGCACGACCCGGGTTTGAGCCCAGCCCTCGCTGCATGGGAGGGATCTTCTGTGCTGTGGCCTCGTTCTCTCTCTCTTTCTCCTTTTCCCTCTGCCCTCTCTGTCTCTTAAAAGAGGGAGAGTTTGGGGGGTAGGGCAGCAGTGCAGTGCGTTAAACGCAGGTGGAGAGAAGCACCAGGACTGGCTTTAGGATCCCGGGTTCAAGCCCCCGGCTCCCCACCTGCAGGGGAGTCGCTTCACAGGTGGTGAAGCAGGTCTGCAGGTGTCTGTCTTTCTCTCCCCGCCTCTGTCTTCCCCTCCTCTCTCCATTTCTCTCTGTCCTATCCAACAACAATGACGACAATAATAACTACAACAGTGATAACCACAACAATGATAAGAATACAAATAAAAAAAACAAAGCCAACAAAAGGAAAAAAATAGTCTCCAGGAGCAGTGGATTTGTAGTGCAGGCACCAAGCCCCAGCAATAGCCCTGGAGACAACAACAACAAAAAAAAAAAAAAAAAAAAAAAGAGAGAGAGAGAGAGAAAGGAAGGGAGGAAGGAAGGAAGGAAGGAAGGAAGGAAGGAAGGAAGGAAGGATCTGATGTGGTGCTGGGTATTGAACCTGGGACTTTGTGTTTGAGAGTCCAATGCTTTAGCCGCTATGCCACCTCCCCTTTGCTTTTTTAGCCCCCACAAGAGTTCTGGGATGTGCAGACTCTGATTGTTCCTCCAGAGCTGGGAGAGGCAGGCCCCAGGAAGGCTGTGTAGTCGGGATCCAGCTGGAACCTGGTGGAGCAGGGAGGCAGGGGCTCAAGCCCCCGGGGCCCAGGTACCCGCCCTCACCGTCCTTCCCCTCTCCCGGCTCCTTCCTCCCCTCCTGCAGCAGCATCTGGCCACAGCGCTCTGGGATCTGTAAAGACCTTCCGTGGAGCGACCTCACGCGCCATCCACCCCACTCTCTCAGGAAAGGTCTCTGCTGCTGGGTGCCGGCCAAGATACTTAGTGCTGAGTCCCCGCGATTCTCAGAGCAGCCAGCACAGCAAACCTCAGTATTTCCCCCTGGACAGAATTTAAATAAAAGATGAACCTCGGGGAATCTGAATGTCTTCCTTTCTTTAAATTTAATTTCACCGATTTTTATTTACTCATTTTTTTCACCACTTCCGTCACCAAAGGCCCGTGTCCCCATCCCCACCCCCACAGATGACCACTACAGGTTTCCCGCAGTCTGGAAAATAGGTTGACGTTTGTTTGGTTTTCAAATTAGTATGCTGAGCTCCTCTATTCTGCACATGAGTGGGGCCGTCCTGTAACTGTCCGTCGCTCCTGACTGGCTTCACGGAGCTTCATCTTCTGCAGTTCCATCCACTGTACCCCCAAAGGACACAATCTCGTCCCTTTTGACTGTTGCATAATACTCGGTTGACTCTGTGTCCCATAACTTTTCATCCAGTCGTCTGTCAAAGGGCATTTCTGACTCTAAGCCATGCAGCTGAGATCCGCGGTCTTGGTGTGTGGCTGGAGCCTGGGGCCCGGCTCTCCGAACGCCATTTCCATAACTGGGTCCCGGGAGCTCACAGCCAGGCCCCCGTCGGCAATGGCCGGCAGAGCTCACAGGGGCCGTCCTAGCTCCCTCACATACGACACTGTCCCCCCAAAGAACGCTATGGAGCCCCGCCGTGTGAGCCCCAGGATACAGGGAAGGAGGTGGCCCAGAGAGCAAGAGTTATGGGGGACAAACCTACACGTCCCTGATCTAAAAACCTCATCATTATTATTATTTTATTATTATTATTTTGCCTCCAGGGTTTTCATCGCTGGGGCTTGGTGCAGGCACTACAAATCCACTGCTCCTGGAGGCCATTTTTGTGACCGTTGTTGTTGTTGTTATTGATGTTGTTGTTGGATAAGACAGAGAGAAATGGAGAGAGGAAGGGAAGACAGAGAGGGGGGAGAGAAAGACAGACACCTGCAGACCTGCTTCACCGCCTGTGAAGCGACTCCCCTGCAGGTGAGGAGCCGGGGGCTCGAACCGGGATCCTTCAGCCGGTCCCTGCGCTTTGCACCATGTGCGCTTCACCTGCTGCGCCACTGCCCGCCTCCCTAGATCAATCACTTTTAAAATATACAGTTTATAAAATCTGAGCTCATAGTAGGAGGGAACAGGGATGTAAGGTAATTGGCACGTATTGAACTGAATATTAAGTCTTACTGTTGTTTTTTCTTTCTTTCCCTCCAGGGTTATTGCTGGGGCTTGGTGCCTGCGCTAGGAACCCACTGCTCCTGGGGCCACCTTTTTTACATTGTTGTTGCTGTTATTGCTGTTGTTGCTGCTGTTGTTGGGTAGGACGGAGAGAAATGGACAGAGGAGGGGAAGACAGAGAGGAGGAGAGAAAGACAGACACCTGCAGACCTGCTTCACCGCCTGTGAAGCGACTCCCCTGCAGGTGGGGAGCCGGGGGCTCGAACCGGGATCCTTAAATGGGTTATTACAATTTGTGCTGTGTACACTTAACCCACTGTGCGAACACCTAGCACCTCTCGATGCATTTTTACTGTATTAGAAAGCACTAAGGCTGTCCAGGAGGTGGCACGGTGAATCACTGGGCTCTCAAGCACGAGGTCCTGAGTTCAGTCCCCGGCAGCACATGTACCAGAGTATGTCTGGTTCTCTCTCTCTCCTCCCATCTTTCTCATGAATAAATAAAATCTTAAAAAAAAAGCAGTAAGTTTAAAACATTAATCCCCCCCCAAAAAAGCAGTAAGTTAAAACATGTTGGAGTCATTGTCATTTAAATTTTAATTGGGGGTGAGTGCTTTAGACTGGACAGGAAAATACAGTAGCTTGTACATGTGTAACACTTCTCAGTTTCCCACAAAACAATCTTTTTTCTTTCCTCCAGCCTGTTGCGTTTCATTCATGCAGGATTTCTCTTAAACTGGCCTTGACGAGCTAGCTTTCTAAGTGAATGCAGACTTCGTTCCTCTCCTCAGTGAAATCCTGCCCACAGGGTCCAACCGAGGGGTCTAGAGAGGTTCGCCTTCTGGCCACATGGAGACAGGAGGCGCAGCTGTGTGCAAAGCTGGTCTGCTCTCTGAGACCCCACCCACTCTGCTTCACAGCCTCTCAAGACTCTTACAGCTTTGAGACCTTTGGAAAGACCTGACGTTCCTCAACTGGGGTGGAGGAGGCTCGGTGGGCCTGGGTGGGTGGGTGTGCGGGTGGGGTGGGCACCCAGACGCCTGTTCTGTGGCCACCTAGCTCCCAGGGGCCCACGGCCTCCTCCACTCACCCCTGTGGCCCTTTGCTTGTCTCACTGATAACAGCGGTGCCCCGCCCCTGCCATCAAGAAGAGACACACAGAGGAGGAGGTGATGAAGTAACCATTCTCGCTTCCTCTCAGCACATCCACTAGGGGCTCCGATGGCCCACACAGCCTACGGGGTCCCTGCATCACATTCACTGTCTTGATTTTTCCCCAGAGTGATTACCTATTAATAATACATTGATTGACAATGCTGACAGAACACAGAACCTATTGATAATACATTGATGGCCAGTGTTGATTGACGGGACACAGCTCCTATTGATGACACACTGACAGGGCCGTGCTGACTGACAGGGCACAGCTCCTATTGATGGCATACTGACAGGGCCGTGCTGATAGGTACCTCAGCTTGTTTTACCACAGCATGGGTGAGAAGAGAGGGAGAAAGGAGATGCTTTGTTCTCAGAGTGTTGTATTGATTCAGAGTAATTTGGGAATCTGCCCAGAGTTGGGGAATTGCCAGTGACTCAGCGACTCAGAGCCGGGAAGCTAAGCCTGGGCAAGGCTGGGCGGCAGGGGCTTGGGCCCGAAGGTCACGGGGACCTGAAGCTGAGATCTAGCAGTCAGGTGAGTTTGAATCGTGGCCTCTAGGCTCACGTGCCACGACTGTGTACCAATCTTGTTCTCGCTAGTCTTTGAATATTGAGTTAAAGATATCAGCTACCAGGGTACAAACCTCACCGTTCCGTCACCAGAGGTCTGGATCCCCGTCTGCCAAGGAAGCTACAGCTGCAGAGATGGCGCAGGTACTAGTTCTGCAGCTCTGCCTACATTTGATGCAGCTGCCCATACTTTAAGGTTGCGTTTCTCTTTCTTCCTTTTTTATTATACTTATTTATTTTCCTGTTTGTTGCCCTTGTTTTTTATTGTTGTAGTTATTATTGATGTCGTTGTTGGTTAGAACAGAAAGAAATGGAGAGAGGAGGGGAAGACAGAGAGGGGGAGAGAAAGACAGACACCTGCAGACCTGCTTCACCGCCTGTGAAGCGGCTCCCCTGCAGGTGGGGAGCCGGGGGCTCGAACCGGGATCCTTACGCCGGTCCTTGCGCTTCGCGCCACGTGCGCTTAGCCCTCTGAGCTACTCCCAGACTCCCCTTCTCTTCTTTCTAAGTCATATAAAAATGTCCCTCCCTTTTTCCTCCTCTCTTCCCTGATGGAGTTGGAGTTCAGAACCCTCTGGGCATCTTCCCCAACATTTCTCCCCCTTTGGGAGCAGGGACCCAAATTCTCTATGGGGAGCAGCAGGGGGGAGTTCTGGCTTCTGTCATTGCTTCTCCGCTGGACATGGGTGTTGGCAGGTGAACCCACACCCCCAGCCTGTCTCTGTCTGTCCCTAGTGGGGCAGGGCTCTGGGGAGGGGGGGTTCCAGGACACACTGGTAAGGTCATCTGCCCAGTAAGTCAGGATGGCATCGTGGTAGCATCTGCAACTTGGTGGCTGAAAGGTGGTAAGACAGAAAGCAGGACAATTTGTTTAATAATCAGGAAGCTAAAGGTAGAAACAGAGCAGATGAAACTGGTGTCTTCATGTGGGAAGAAGCTGGGAGTCCATTTCAGGCATGTCCCTAGGACCCCTGACTATGCTAGCTTCTACACGAGTCTGATGGCTAGCTTTCAGGTGGTTAACAGTATTGTCTGGGAAGATGAGGTCAGAGTACTTTATACCGATTTTCCAGTGGACTTGGAAATCTGTGGAATTGTAAAGGGTAGCGAGATCAGAGGCATGTGGAGATCAGCCCTGTGTGGGTCACAGTCCCTCTTCAAGCCGTTTCGGGGTCCCCAGGGCTGTAGAAGGGCTCTCAAGCCCCAAGCCACACTCGGCTGCCCTGGCCTCAGTGGGTTCATCTCTGAAATGGGCACAAAGAGGCCGCGGAGCTTCATAGCTGCGGTGTCAGGACCTGTGTGTAAGGGGCCCCAGTCTCAGCTCTGCCACCACCAGAGTGCTGCTCAGGGGGGAAAAACAAAATTAAAAAGTAATGACAGAAGTAAATAGGTGTAATGGCATGCTTCTCCTGGAAAGACTGCAGGGCTGACAGAACCCCAGTGCTCCAGCCGTCTTGTGCACAGTGAAGATCCAAACATAAAATTTACCTACATACCCTCCAGCAGGACAAGGAAACCAGGGAGAGCGGTGGCGCACCTGACTGAGTGCACACGCCACCATGTACAAGGACCAGGGTTCGAGCCCCCAGTCCCCATCTGCAGGGGAGAAGTCTCATGAGAGGGGAAGCAGGTGGTCCGGGGTGTGGCGCAGTGGATAAAGCATTGGATTCTCAACCATGAGGTCCTGAGTTCCATCCCCGGCAGCACAGGTACCAGAGTGATGTCTGGTTCTTTCTCTCCTCTTATCTTTCTCATGAATAAATAAAATATTTTTTTAAAAGAGAGGGGAAGCAGGTCTGCAGGTGTCTCCCCCTCCCCTCTCCACTTCTCTCTGTCCTATCAAATAAAATAATTTTAAAAAATCTCAAAAACAAAAGAAACAAGGGGGGCTTATACTAGTGGAATACCATTCTGCCATGAAGATTAAATCGTGCTTTTGGCAGCCAACCGGGTGGGTCCCCAGGTGATTGTACTAAATGCACTAAGTCAGGAAGTTAAAGATTGTCCTGGTGGCTTTGCAGGACGACAGCCCAGGGGCGCAGCCTGGAGGGCCTCCATCCACACTCCCCCATAACAGCAGAAGTCTGTGCGTCTGGGAGGCCACGGGCAGAGCCTCACTGAGCTGGGCCTGGGAAGGTCGGATGAGAAACGGCCTGAGGACTCACCGGGATCCTGGCAAGTGGAGGAGCCAGTGAGCACTGGGCCCACCCTGCACATCCCAGACACAGTGGGGCCTCTGCGTCCTTTTACTTAGCGGAAGCTCAGAGAACCAGACTCGAAAGCTGCTCCAGGGGCCGGTGTGAAGAGACGGTGAAGTTTCTTTCTGTCAGAGTGAGCCAGCCCCTTGGTTAGTAACGATAATCAAATGCTAGTGAAAGGGGATGGCGGTGGAGTGAAAGCCTTCTATTCTGCTGTCCTGGGAGTCTGGGAAGAGGTTTTCCTTGATCTCTCTGGAGAGAGAGAAGGGTCTGGCTTGTGACAAAGCCTCTAACGAAAAGAAGGTGGGCTTGGGGCTCAGGGAGGAGGGGTCATTCTGGTGTCTTTTCTTTGAGGCTCCAGCTGGAAGCTGATACCCACTCAGATACCCACCCAATCCTTTTGTTTATCTCCCCCATGGTCTTTTGTGCTCTCTGTCTCCTTCCTCCTTCCTTCTCTCTCCCATTCTCCCTCTCTCCCTTTCCCCTCTCCCTCTCCTTCCCCCGTCTCTCTCCCATTCTCCCTCTCTCTCCTTTCCCCTCTCCCTCTCCTTCCCCTGTCTCTCTCCCATTCTCCCTCTCTCTCCTTTCCCCTCTCCCTCTCCTTCCCCCGTCTCTCTCCCATTCTCCCTCTCTCCCTTTCCCCTCTCCCTCTCCTTCCCCCGTCTCTCTCCCATTCTCCCTCTCTCTCCTTTCCCCTCTCCCTCTCCTTCCCCCGTCTCTCTCCCATTCTCCCTCTCTCCCTTTCCCCTCTCCCTCTCCTTCCCCCGTCTCTCTCCCATTCTCCCTCTCTCCCTTTCCCCTCTCCCTCTCCTTCCCCGTCTCTCTCCCATTCTCCCTCTCTCTCCCTTTCCCTTCTCCCTCTCCTTCCCCCGTCTCTCTCCCATTCTCCCTCTCTCTCCTTTCCCCTCTCCCTCTCCTTCCCCCATCTCTCTCCCATTCTCCCTCTCTCTCCCTTTCCCTTCTCCCTCTCCTTCCCCCGTCTCTCTCCCATTCTCCCTCTCTCTCCTTTCCCCTCTCCCTCTCCTTCCCCCATCTCTCTCCCATTCTCCCTCTCTCTCCTTTCCCCTCTCCCTCTCCTTCCCCCGTCTCTCTCCCATTCTCCCTCCCTCCCTTTCCCCTCTCCCTCTCCTTCCCCCATCTCTCTCTCATTCTCCCTCTCTCCCTCTCCTTCCCCGTCTCTCTCCCATTCTCCCTCTCTCTCCCTTTCCCTTCTCCCTCTCCTTCCCCCGTCTCTCTCTCATTCGCCTTCTCTCCCTTTCCCCTCTCCCTCTCCTTCCCCCATCTCTCTCCCATTCTCCCTCTCTCCCTTTCCCCTCTCCCTCTCCTTCCCCCGTCTCTCTCCCATTCTCCCTCTCTCCCTTTCCCCTCTCCCTCTCCTTCCCCGTCTCTCTCCCATTCTCCCTCTCTCCCTTTCCCCTCTCCCTCTCCTCCCCGTCTCTCTCCCATTCTCCCTCTCTCTCCTTTCCCCTCTCCCTCTCCTTCCCCGTCTCTCTCCCATTCCCCCTCTCTCCCTTTCCCCTCTCCCTCTCCTTCCCCCGTCTCTCTCCCATTCTCCCTCTCTCCCTTTCCCCTCTCCCTCTCCTTCCCTCGTCTCTCTCCCATTCTCCCTCTCTCCCTTTCCCCTCTCCTTCCCCCGTCTCTCTCCCATTCTCCCTCTCTCCCTTTCCCCTCTCCCTCTCCTTCCCCGTCTCTCTCCCATTCTCCCTCTCTCTCCCTTTCCCTTCTCCCTCTCCTTCCCCCGTCTCTCTCCCATTCTCCCTCTCTCTCCTTTCCCCTCTCCCTCTCCTTCCCCCATCTCTCTCCCATTCTCCCTCTCTCTCCCTTTCCCTTCTCCCTCTCCTTCCCCCGTCTCTCTCCCATTCTCCCTCTCTCTCCTTTCCCCTCTCCCTCTCCTTCCCCTGTCTCTCTCCCATTCTCCCTCTCTCTCCTTTCCCCTCTCCCTCTCCTTCCCCCGTCTCTCTCCCATTCTCCCTCTCTCCCTTTCCCCTCTCCCTCTCCTTCCCCCGTCTCTCTCCCATTCTCCCTCTCTCTCCTTTCCCCTCTCCCTCTCCTTCCCCCGTCGTCTCTCTCCCATTCTCCCTCTCTCCCTTTCCCCTCTCCCTCTCCTTCCCCGTCTCTCTCCCATTCTCCCTCTCTCTCCCTTTCCCTTCTCCCTCTCCTTCCCCCGTCTCTCTCCCATTCTCCCTCTCTCTCCTTTCCCCTCTCCCTCTCCTTCCCCCATCTCTCTCCCATTCTCCCTCTCTCTCCCTTTCCCTTCTCCCTCTCCTTCCCCCGTCTCTCTCCCATTCTCCCTCTCTCTCCTTTCCCCTCTCCCTCTCCTTCCCCCATCTCTCTCCCATTCTCCCTCTCTCTCCTTTCCCCTCTCCCTCTCCTTCCCCCGTCTCTCTCCCATTCTCCCTCTCTCCCTTTCCCCTCTCCCTCTCCTTCCCCCATCTCTCTCTCATTCTCCCTCTCTCCCTCTCCTTCCCCGTCTCTCTCCCATTCTCCCTCTCTCTCCCTTTCCCCTCTCCCTCTCCTCCCCGTCTCTCTCCCATTCTCCCTCTCTCTCCTTTCCCCTCTCCCTCTCCTTCCCCGTCTCTCTCCCATTCCCCCTCTCTCCCTTTCCCCTCTCCCTCTCCTTCCCCCGTCTCTCTCCCATTCTCCCTCTCTCCCTTTCCCCTCTCCCTCTCCTTCCCCCGTCTCTCTCCCATTCTCCCTCTCCCTCTCCTTCCCCCGTCTCTCTCCCATTCTCCCTCTCTCCCTTTCCCCTCTCCCTCTCCTTCCCCCGTCTCTCTCCCATTCTCCCTCTCTCTCCCTTTCCCTTCTCCCTCTCCTTCCCCCGTCTCTCTCCCATTCTCCCTCTCTCCCTTTCCCCTCTCCCTCTCCTTCCCCCGTCTCTCTCCCATTCTCCCTCTCTCTCCCTTTCCCCTCTCCCTCTCCTTCCCCCGTCTCTCTCCCATTCTCCCTCTCTCCCTTTCCCTTCTCCCTCTCCTTCCCCCGTCTCTCTCCCATTCTCCCTCTCTCTCCTTTCCCCTCTCCCCCTTCCTCTCTCTCCCTCCCTTCTCCTTTTCCGTTCTCCCTCACCCTCTCCCTGTCTCTCTCCCAGGGCTTGATTCATCATTGCACACAAGGATTCTTGGTTTCTAGAAGTTCCAGGGAACAACACCACAGCTACTTTGCTGTCAAAGGTCTGGGCACGATCTGAAGGGAGGATACAGAGAGCAGGAGGTTCTGTGGAGCCTGAAGCTGGGACCCTCTCAGAGCGGCCGGGGCGGGGGGCAGAGCTCAGTCCCAAAGGCCCGCGCCTGCTCTGGCCCAGCTGGAACCTGTCTTGTGCACACAGTGGCGTGCACACCACCCAAGTGAGCTGTCTGCTGGCTCACGTGCGAATGTGGATAAGACACTGTTGCAGGAGATTCAGCTTGGGGTCTTGATGTGCTTGCCTGTGATGGCAGAGACTAGTTTGGTACAAGTTCGGTTTCCACAGATAATCGCACTGGCCAAAAGCCAGCGTGGGGGGTCGAGTGGTAGCGCACATGGTTAAGTGCACACGTCACCATGTGCAAGGACCCGGGTGCGAACCCCCGGTCCTCACCTGCAGGGAGGAAGCTTCATGAGTCACAAAGCACATCTGCAGGTGTCTCTCTGTCTCCCCCATCCTCTCAAATCAATTTTTTTTTTTTTTTTTTTTTACCAGAGCACTGTTCACCTCTGGCTTATGGTAGTGTAGGGGACTGAACCTGGGACTTTGAAGCCTCAGGCATGAGAGTCCGCTTGTATAACTATTATGCAATCTACCCTCCGCCCCTCTCAAATCAGTTTTAAGAAACCCAGCGTATCAGTCTGCTTGGGTCGCCCTGGCCAAAGCCCCTCAGCTTCAGTGTCTCGCCGTCAGGAGGTGGGCATCTGTGATGATGGGCCAGCTCAGCTCTCCTGCAGCCTTGCTCCCCGGGTTTTGGCTGCGTCCTGGTTTCCTGTCTTTTTACGGAGCCCATTTGTACACAGCCATTACCCTCATTCACTTAGTTACCTCGTGTTGGTATGCATGAGACTCCTTCTGTTTCATATGGTTTAAATCCCCCCTGCTTAACACTATTCTATTTACATAACCACTTCATTCTATTTACATAACCGCTGTTAACAAGCACCTCCCTCCAGGGCATTGGTTCAATCCCCACTGTTTCATGATATGTTTTTGCTCCACCCCCCCCCTCCTTGTCACACCCTGATCCCTTCTTTATCACACCCTGATTTTCACCAGTCACTTTTCTCTCCACCCTCTCTATGTCACATCCTGTTTCCACCCTACTTGGGAAGTATATATAAAGACAGCATTGTGAGTTTTAGAGTACTGTA
Source organism: Erinaceus europaeus (assembly GCF_950295315.1). Lineage (NCBI taxonomy): Eukaryota > Metazoa > Chordata > Mammalia > Eulipotyphla > Erinaceidae > Erinaceus > Erinaceus europaeus. The sequence continues at coordinate 62,116 of NW_026647828.1, forward strand.
CTTGAGTTTAGCTTAGCTCGTCTTAGGTTGTGCTGCGCCCTGCATGAATAAAGAGATACTGCCTACAGCTCAACCATGAGTCCCTGGTCGTCTGTTACCCGTCCGTGAAGCCAGCCCGGCGAAAACAACATAACCCATCGAAAACAACAACCTCGTTAAAGAGAGTGTCTCCAAATACAGTCACTTTCTGAAACGCTGGGCGCAGGACGTCAACAGGTGAATTCAAGGATGGGGAAACCTCACAGCCCCAAGCAGCTGACACACGTCTCAGGATTTGTTCTTGACTGTAAGTGTTTGCCCAGTGGAAAGAGCTGAGAACACGTAGCAGTGTTGAGGACGGTCCTCTGGAAGTCTTCAGAGGGATGTCACTGACATTCCGACTGGCTGTGGAATGTCCTAGATTTCAGACCATTTTAGTGATCAAGTCTGTGCTTCCCATTATTCCACCCACCCCCTCACTCCCTCCCCAGCACCCTGCATGCCCTAGAAAGGTTTCCTTGGGGGTAGATAGCACGGTGGAGCTGCAGAGACATTCCTGCCCGAGGCTCCAGAGCCCCAGGTTCAATCCCCTGCACCACCATAAGCCTTAGCTGACCAGGGCTAGGGTAGAAAGGAAGAAAGGAAGGAAAGAAGGAATAAAGGATAAAGGAGGAAAGGAAGGAAGAAATAGCAGGCCAGGTGGTGGCGCACCTAGTTGAGCACACACATTAAAGTGTGCAAGGCCCCGGGTTCAAGCCCCTGGTCCCCACCTGCAGGGGGGAAGCTTCATGAGTGGCGAAGCAGGGCTGCAGGTATCTCTCTGTCTCTCTGCCTCTCTACCTTCCCCTCTCCTCTCAATTTCTCTCTATCCAATAATAAAACATTATAAAAACTTTTAAAGAAAAAGGAAACATGTCCCAACGACTATTTCACTGCCAACTATAAACCATGAGTCCCCCAACAAAGAAAAAAGAAAAGAGGGAGCATTAAACACTCTTGCAACCTTTTTAATTTTGTTATTATTTTTAACTACAAATGCCTTCAAACTGAGCAAAGCTGAAAAGATTTTAAAGTAAGACGCTGGGAGAGTATTAGGAGTACCGCGTGCTGGGCGGGCAGTGAGGCGACAGAACCACAGGTGGACGTGAAACCAGCCCAGGCGGGGAGCTTCCAACAGCCAGAATTTCTCAGTGTTCTCAAGGCAGGAAAGTCCAAGATAATAAAACCAAACCTTCCCATGTCTTATCTTTATTTATTGGATAGAGACAGCCAAAAATCAAGAGGAAAGGGGGAGATAGAGAGGAAGATAGACAGAGAGACACCTGCAGCCCTGCTTCAACACTTGCAATGCTTCCCCCCTGCAGGTGGGGACTTGGAGCTTGAACCTAGGTCCTTGTGCGCTGCAACAAGTGCACCACCACCCGGTTCCGGCATTGGAAGGCTAATGTCTGGTTCAAAGACAGACGTTTTCTATGTCTCACATGACAGGAGGGAGGAAGCGTGTTCTAAAAATTTTTAAATCATCTTTATTTTGGATAGAGACAGCCAGAAATTGAGAGGGGAGGGGGAGATAGAGAGGGAGAGAGACGCCTGCAGCCCTGCTTCACCACTCACAAAGCTTCCCCCTGGAGGCTGGGGGCTCGAACTCAGGTCTTTGTGCACTGTGACATGGGCGCTCAACCAGGTGCGCCACCACCTGGCCCCTAACACCACTCATGAATGCCCCACCCACGCGACATGCAGGGTTTGGATTCCAAGAGATGATCGTGGGCGTGACATGTGCATCCCGCCCACGGCGGTCCTGCCCACAGGAAGCCGGCACTGGGGCCACCTGGTCAGCACTGTGGCTTCTGGGGGCTGCACGGAGGAGGCACATTCATGAGTCAGTCACATGCACCCTGACCTCCACGTGCCCGGCCCCAGCCCCTGCGTTTCACATTTAGCTGCTCAGCCAACACGGGCCTCTGGCTCTGTGCCTTCTGAGCAGATGATAAATGCCCCCGCAGCCCCTGGTTCCGCAAAGATAAATCACTCCAGGTCCGAGCGGTGAACCACAGGAATAACAGCCATTTACACAGACCCCGGGAGTCCCTGGTGAGAGCTCCTTGGCTATTTATGAGGGAGTTAAAAACAAGGGTGGGCGGGCGTGGTGCTCGATGCTATTACTGTCCGCACCGGCACGCGGAGCGCTCATCAGAGAGCCGGTTAGTCAGGAAGCCGCCTTGGCTGGGAATTCATCAAGGAGCAAAGCAGGCAGCAACAGGAGCTGTGGCAGTATTTCCAATCCTGGCCGAACGTTTCTGAATCGGAACAAAGGGCTTGTTCAATACTCTCAAGCGACACCTAGGCTTACGGTCCAAACCCTTCTGAGCACAGTATTGCAGTGATTCGAGTCACAATCACAGACAATAAATAGCTCTTTTCACTGGCATTTCAGCTCAGAGGAGGTGGGAAGGCCGGGCGGAGACAGAAATAAGCCGCCTCACGTGGTGACGTGTGGGCTTTTCTGTGACGTCATGACCCAGGGGCCGGACGTCTGATTTTTGCTAGCTGCCCCTGGGCAAGCTGATTACTAGCCTCTGTGGGTATGAAGTCTGTCTGTAATCTGGAGATGAACTAACACCCATTCTGACTGTCCTCAGGACTTGCAAACAGGCATGGGAAATACTCAACACACCCTTAGGACGCAGTCTGGCTCTGGGCGCCCAGAAAGTGGTGGTGGTGGTGGAGACACTGGTACTGTGGGAGCAAGACCTGCATCCAGACGTTGCCTAGAACAGACAAATGAGTGGCTACTAGGCCTCCCTGTCTCTCTCTGAAATAATTTATTCAGAGGGAGTCAGGCGGTAGCGCAGCAGGTTAAGCGCAGGTGGCGCAAAGCGCAGGGACCGGCATGAGGATCCCGGTTGGAGCCCCCGGCTCCCCACCTGCAGGGGAGTCGCTTCACAGGTGGTGAAGACAGGTGTCTGTCTTTCTCTCCCCCTCTCTGTCTTCCCCTCCTCTCTCCATTTCTCTCTGTCCTATCCAACAACGACAACAACAATAATAACAGTAATAACTACAACAATAAAACAAGGTCAACGAAAGGGAAAATAAATAAATATTTTTTAAAAAGACGTCAAAAATTAAAAAAAAGAGAACTTATTCATGAGAAAGCTAGGTGAAGGAAAGAACCAGATTTCACTCTGGTCCATGTGTTGTCAGGGATTGAACTCAGGACCTCACGGTTGAGGGTCCAGTGTTTTATCCACTAAGCCACCTCCCGGACCAACCTACCAGGTCTCTTGAACTAAATGGAGTGGTCCGGGAGAGGGAGCAGTGTGGATAAAGCACTGGACTCTCAGCCATGAGGTCCCGAGTTCAGCCCCTGGCAGCAGATGGACCAGAGTGACATCTGGTTCTTTCTCTCCTCCTATCTTCCTCATAAAAAAAATCTTTTTTTAAAAAAATAATTTATTGATTCATGAGAAAGATAGGAGAGAGAAAGAACCAGACATCACTCTGGTACATGTGCTGCCGGGGCCTCATGCTTGAGAACCCAATGCTTTATCCACTGTGCCACCTCCTGGGCCACAATAAATACAATCTGAAAAAAGAAGACCCAAGTAGCACGAAGGCGGCCCAGAGGCTTGCAGGCCGGGCTGAAGAAAGCCAGCCAGTGGAGTGCTTTCTCCGTAACGGACGTGCAGCCGGCTCCTTCCCGGGTGCCCGATTGGCGTGGGCTTGGATCTAAGGCTCAGGGACATCGGCAGCACACGTGGCTGTTTGGGCTTGGCTGAAAGATTTCCAAGCAGAGCCCCAAGTGTTTTGTTTTTGAGCTGATTCCCAAGGCTTTTGGGTGTGTCTGCACCACCAGTCTGGAGAGCAAGGGTCACCTGTTAATCGCTGTAAAGGAAGCGGGATCCCTTTCCACTCGCAAGGCCTCAGGCTAACTTCACGCCATTTAGTTTCTTCCCCCTATTCCTCCTCCTCCTCCTCCTCTTTTTAAAAATTTTATTTATTTATTAATGAGAAAGATAAGAGAGAGGGAAAGAACCAGACATCACTCGGGTCCATGTGCTGCCAGGGGCTGAACTCGGGACCTCACGCTTGAGGGTCCAGTGCTTTATCCACTGTGCCACCTCCCGGACCACGCCATTCAGTTCTCCCTTTACAGTCAGAGTCAATATTGTTTGCTAGTATAAGCAGGAGTTGGTAGCGATGTGTTCAAGTATTTATTCCCTTGTCTCTACACACGGAGTGTTCTCTGGTGCCCCGTGAATATTGACTCAGACTGAAAAGTGCCTTTCTGACAGTGACTCACATATTCTTAGCTGTTGCCGGAGCCTCAGCTGGCAGAGAGAGACAGAGAGACAGAGGGCAGGACGCCAGGGACCGAGGCTTCCCCGGGTGTGGTAGGGGCTGGGCCAGAACCAGGGTCACCCTCCAGACTGGGCAGGCACAGTGTCCAGCTGAGAAGCCCTGGTCACACGGTCCAGAGTGTGCGCCCAGCCCGGCTAGAGGCCGGGGATCCTCCCCAGGTTCAGTTCGGGGAAATAAACGGTTCTCTCTTCAAGGAATCTGCGCGGAGCTTAGCCTGTGGTTTGCGGATAGAAAGAAGTCCCACTGAAGCCGCTGAAGCCGTGGAGAACTCGTCCTAGATCTGACTTAATTACAGGGCTTGTGATCTGCCTTCCGCTGCCCCCTGCTTGCTTCTCAAAAACGCCCCTTTGTTCTTCTGGGTGGAGTCCGCTCAGGGGGACATGCTCGCTAAGGCTTTCTGTGTCTGTGCAGCCGGGGGGCTAATATTACGCCCTCCCAGTCTCCTCCGACCAGCGAGCGGAGCGGGCATGAGTGGGCATGAGCGTGGGGGCAGGGGAGGGAGCCACGCTCATGATGCTGTTCAGCCTGGAGCCTGTCCCTCCCTGTCCGAGACCCTGTTTGAGACCCCGGCATCACCGATTCCAAGATGAGGGCCTTGTGATGGGTTTACCAGCCCCCGTCCCCAGCTGACTGGTGGGAACAGTCCTGGTGGGTGACTTCCCCTCCAGCCGCAGGCCGCTCCTCCTCCCCTGGGCTCAGGGGCAATACCCAGGCCCCCCTGGAGATCTTCTGGGGTCTCTCCCAGCCGTGCTGGCTCCCCGTGTTCCTGAGCCACTGCCTCACCTGCCACCACCGGGCTGACCCCCAGAGACGCCCCTCCCCGGCCTGGGGACTCCTGGCTCCATGACTCACCTCGGCCTGCACGGGGGCTCAGGACGGAACTGCGTCTCTCCCCAGCGGTGAACCAGTGCCTGAGGGCCTCTGCCCCTTCCAGCAGCCTGGCCAGCAAGCACTCAGCCTGTCAGAACAGAACAGAGCCCGGCCTCTGTGTGCAGCAGCTTCTGCTGTACCCCCAAGGCCCCACCTGCAGGGGAGAAGCCCTGCCCCTTCCCCCATGGCCCCACCTGCAGGGGAGAAGCCCTGCCCCTTACCCCCACGGCCCCACCTGCAGGGGAGAAGCCCTGCCCCTTACCTGCAGGGGAGAAGCCCTGCCCCTTGCCCCATGGCCCCACCTGCAGGGGGGAGCTCTGTGAGCAGCAGAGCAGGGCTACAGGCGTCTCTCTTCCCTCTCAATTTCTCTCTGTCCTATGAAATGATATCAGTACACACACTTAAAGAAAAAGAGGGGGTCAGGGAGTCGGGCGGCAGTGCAGCGGGTTGAGCGCAGGTGGCGCAAAGCACAAGGACCAGCCTAAGGATCCCGGTTCCAGCCCCCGGCTCCCCACCTGCAGGGGAGTCGCTTCCCAGGCGGTGAAGCAGGTCTGCAGGTGTCTGTCTTTCTCTCCCCCTCTCCGTCTTCCCCTCCTCTCTCCATGTCTCTCTGTCCTAGCCAACGACGCCGACATCGATAACTACAACAATAAAAAAGAAAAGAAAAGAAAAAGAGGGGGTCAGGCGATAGCACAGTGGGTTAAGCGCACATGATGCAAAGCTCAAGGAAATAGGCAGACCCCGGGCCTGAACTTAGAGCCTCACGCTGGCAAGGCCTGTAGCAAGGCCTGTACTGCTGTGGCCCTGAGCCATCTCTGGGGTTGGCTCTCTCCTCCTCCCTCCCTCCCCTCCTTCTCTCCTCTTCCCCTTTTGTTCTCTTCTTCTCTCTGTCTTTCATCCCTCCCACCCTACCTTTCTTCTTTTCTTGTTTTTGTGGAGTAGAACAAATAAAAGGTGACTTAGCACAGCACCAGAGCTTCCCCCAGTGCCGTGAAACTCACCCACATGGCGCTGGGGTTTGGACCTGGCCTCGCGTGGCAAGGTGAAGGCTCGCCTGCTGAGCCAGCCTTCTAGCCCAGTGCCTCTGTTTCTTTTTGTCTTTAAACAGAGAGAAAGGCAGCAACAGCAGCTCTGTGTCCTTCATTCTGTGAAGTGGAGAGAACCGACTCAGAAGACTAATAAGCGTGGTTACCAATGGAGTTTCAATACTTGGTTATTTGGCCAAATATTTAAAGTAGGAGTTTTAAGCTGAAAATACGGATTAGAAAATGAATGGGAGCAGGCCGGGTGGCGGTGCACCCGGTTAAGCACACATAGTACTAAGTGTAAGGACCCACACAAGTATCCGGGTTCAAGCCCCCAGCTCCCAACCTGCAAGGAAGACACTTCACAAGTGGTGAAGCAGGTCAGCAGGTGTCTCTTTCTCCCTCTCTCTCTTTTTAAAAATTTGTTTATTTTTATGTACTATTAGATAGAGACAGAGAGAAATTGAGAGGTGAGGGGCAAACAGAGAGGGAGAGAGAGTCACCTGCCACCCTGCTTCACCACTCAGGAAGCTTCCCCCTGCAGGTGGGGGCTGGGGGCTTGAACCTGGGTCCTGGCGCACTGCAGTGTGAGTGCTTACGCAGATGCACCACTGCCTGGCCCTCTCTGTCTCTTAAAAAAATTATCCTTATTTATTGGATAGAGACAGCCAGAATTCAAGAGGCAAGGGGAAGATAGAGAGGGAGAGAGACAGAGAGACACCCGCAGCCCTGCTTCAACACTTGCAACAGTTTCCCCCTGCAGATGGCGACTGGGGCCTCGAACCCGGGTCCTTGCGCACTGTAACATGTGCGCTCAGTCAGGTGCGCCCCCACCCAGTTCGCCCCATCTCCCCTCCTCTCTCAATTTCTCTCTGTCTTATCCAGTAAAATGGGGGGAAAATGCCAGAAACAGCAGATTTGTAGTGATAGCCCTGGAGGGGAAACAACAGAGAGAGAGAGAGAGGAATGAGGGGAGAGGCCTGGGGCTCCCGTGTGGGGACCCCCCGCACCTGCCTCACGGACCCCGGCTTTGCCGCCTCCCCATCTCACTGGGCTGATGTCGGCCTGGGTGGCAGTTGGGCTTCTGAGACCCCAGTGCTTCCTTGACCTTGTCCTCTCCCCCGGCTTCTTGTTTTCTCCCATCTTCTCCCTGGCTCTCTCTTCTTCCTCTCCAACTGTCTCTAGAATGTCCGTCTGCTTTTCAGTCCCACCTTGGGGTGGGCCCGGGGATGGGTGGGTGGGTATCTGAGATCCCCTCACACGTTGGCAGAGGCCAGAGAGGAAGGACGGACGTCTGAGCACCGGTCGGGTCGGTCCTTCAGGGTCAGAGGTTGCTGCCATCCCGGCGCCGTGAGCAGGGTCTCCAGGCCTTTCTAGTCAGCGGGAGACGTGGGCGGCTCTGATACAGCGTGCTGGGAGAAGGCCAAGGTCACGCCAAGGTTGCCCTCTGGGAGCTGGCAACAGGGTTTAAGAAACGTTATTGGCGTTGGGACAAGATGACCCAGGGCCATCCATCCCCAAGGTGGGCACCCAACCCACAGGGTCTCTCAGAACACGCTTGGCCACCTGGGTGGGAAGCCAGGACCTGGAATCAGAGATGCAGAGGATGCTGGCATTCGTTCATTTTATTTCTAAGCAGACGTGGAAGAATGCAGCGTCTCCCTAAGAATGCACAACACAGGGCTACCAAAGAGGCTGATAGGCGAGTCATGGAGGGCCAGGGTGCGGGAGTGTGGGGGCAGCAGGCGGGGCAGGGACAGGGCTCCGGCCACCACTGCTGGTTTATTCTGCCCCGTGGCTGCTGTTCTTTCTTTCATTCTCTTTCCCAGACGCTCTCTTTTGGAGAATGTAAAATTTTATGAGGCGTCAGATCAGCCCCCCCCTTTCTTTGTGGGGAGGGGACTGAGCAGAAGAAAGAGACGGAGGCTTCATTACCATAATAGCTAAAGCTTCATTATGCTGCGAGAGAAAGGCGGAGTTAACAAGAGGAAGGTAGTTCCGGAAAATGTGATTTCACGACTCTTTTCTTTGGAGGGCGGCTGCTTTCCAAAGATGAGTGGTCTCCTAGTGCTCCCATCATCTCCTCCTCGAGACCATCCAGAGCGTTCGTTCTACACACACACATCTACTGATGTAGGTCTTTTTGAATGTTTATTTATAAAGTGGAAATATTGACAAGACCACAGGATAAGAGGTGTACAACTCCACACAGTTCCCACCACCGGAGCTCCGTATCCCATCCCCTCCCCTGATAGCTTTCCTATTCTTTATCCCTCTGGGAATATGGATGCAGGGTCATTGTGGGATGCAGAAGGTGGAAGATCTGGCTTCTGTAATGGCTTCTCTGCTGAACATGGGTGTTGACAGTTCCATCCATACTCCCAGTCTGTCTGTGTCTTTCCCTAGTGGGGCAGAAGTGTGTGCTAGAAGTGAACCTGCCCTATGGCCTTGCAATTCTTCTCCTGGGCATATATCCTAAGGAACCCAACACACCCATCCAAAAAGATCTGTGTACACCTGTATTCATAGCAGCACAATTTGTAATAGCCAAAACCTGGAAGCAACCCAGGTGCCCAACAACAGATGAGTGGCTGAGCAAGTTGTGATCTAGATACACAATGGAATACTACTAAGCTATTAAAAATGGTGACTTTGGGAGTTGGGTGGTAGTGCAGTGGGTTAAGCACACGTAGTGCAAAGCACAAGGACTGGTGTAAGGATCCCGGTTTGAGCCCCCGGCTCCATACCTGCAGGGGGGCTCACTTCACAGGAGGTGAAGCAGGTCTGCAGGTGTCTATCTTTCTCTTCTCTTCCTCTCAAGGTGCTGGGAGGAGGGAGGCGAGGCCACAGAGTCATTTCCTGTTTCTCAGTAAGTGGGAAGCAGCACTGGAGGGGAGCCATATGGAGTTTCCCAGCCCTGGATCCCTAATCTCATCCTTTCCAACCGCTACCTTTTGAGCTTTTGATGGGTTCAAGAAATATTCTTATGTGCTAAGTACCCAACTATGCTCTGGGCCTCCAGCAGTGATAGGGCCAACATGACTGACCTGATGGAGCCAACATGGCTGACCTGATGGAGCCAACATGGCTGACCTGATGGAGCCAACATGGCTGACCTGATGGAGCCAACATGGCTGACCTGATGGAGCCAACATGGCTGACTTGAAGGAGCCAACATGGCTGACCTGATGGAGCCAACATGGCTGACTTGAAGGAGCCAACATGTCTGACCTGATGGAGCCAACATGACTGACCTGAAGGAGCCAACATGACTGACCTGATGGAGCCAACATGGCTGACCTGATGGAGCCAACATGGCTGACCTGATGGAGCCAACATGGCTGACTTGAAGGAGCCAACATGACTGACCTGATGGAGCCAACATGGCTGACCTGATGGAGCCAACATGACTGACCTGATGGAGCCAACATGACTGACCTGAAGGAGCCAACATGACTGACCTGATGGAGCCAACATGGCTGACCTGATGGAGCCAACATGACTGACCTGAAGGAGCCAACATGACTGACCTGAAGGAGCCAACATGACTGACCTGATGGAGCCAACATGGCTGACCTCATCCTCATGGAGTGTTTTGTCAGAAGGCCCTCTATCTCTCTCCCTGTCTGTCTCTGTCTCTCTCCTTTCAAGTCCTTAACTGCCTCCTTGCTCTCTCACAGGAGCCAGGGAGAGAGATGGCAGGTCTGCTTCTCTGAGTGTCTCCTCCTTTCTGTCGTCTGGCAATCATATTTCATGTCTAACAGGGAAGCGTCTCCTCAACAGGGAGACATTTCTGAGTTCTGACGGTGTGTGAAAAGCTCCCTAATTAATCCTTCATCATCTGCCACTGGAACCGGATCCGTCTGGAGTTTAAAGATGGAGAATCATCAGTCATTCTGCTCCCTTCAGGGAGCGCTGGCTCCGAGCCGCACACTTATCCTCCCCACCCCACATACCAGGGACACCATCAGCCGGCGGTTACCAGGGTGCTAGCTGGTGGCCTCTGTGACCCCGTGTCACCATGCCCCTGGGCCCACTCCTGAGCAAGCTGCAGGGCACTCGGCTGTCTGTCCCCTCAGCTCTGCATGGTCTCATGGTCGGCCTGGGAGCCACTGAGCACCTGACGTGACGTGGAGTGAAGGAAAGAGTACGCGGACTCTTCCCAGAAGAGAGGGAGGGGGCCGGGCCGTGGCGCGCCTGGTTGAGTACTCACGTTTCAGTGTGCAAGGACCCAGGTTTAGGGCCTTTAGCCGGTCCCCAGCTGCAGGGGGAAAGCTTCATGAGTGGTCGGAGGTCAAGGCTGTGCCATGCTGCATGGGCCCGCGTGGGAGGGAGGCCAGTGACGCTCCTCCACGCCCCCCGGCCTGGTCTTTCTGTTTCTCATTCTCCAAACAACAACATCAAGTGCCTTTGGGTGACAGTGCATCTTCCTCTTCTTTTCCTCCTCCTTCTCCTCTTCTTCCTTCTTCTCCTCTTCTTCCTTCTTCTTGGCTCCTTTCAACTACAGAAGCAGAGAGGACGGAGAGGAGAGATGACCCCATGTCAGGCTCCCCCTTGCATGTGGTGCTCTGCTGTGGAGCCAGAGGCTCGAACCCAGACCCTGCAGTCAGCATCATGTGTCTTCAGGCAGGTGAGCTCTGTCCAGCATCATGGACTGTGTTTGTAGCTGGCAACGCTGGAACCAATCTCGCCCTCTTAGAAACAGCAGAGGAGCACCCAGCTAAGCGCTCACGGTACTGTACACAAGGACTCTCCAAAGGACCCAGGTTCAAGCCCCCACTTCCCACCTGCACGGAGGAAACTTAGTGAGTGGTGAAGCAGGTCTGCAGATGTTCCTCTGTCTCTCTCCCTCTCGATCTCCCCTCCTCTCTCAAGTTCTCTCTGTCCTATCTAATCAAATGGAGGGGAAGGGAAAAAATGGCTGCTAGGAGTGGTAGGGTCATAGTCCAGGCACTGAGCTTCAGGATAACTCTGGAGACAAAAAATAGAAAGAAACGAAGAAAGAGAAAGAAAGAGAGAGAGATGAAAGAAAGAGAAAGAAGGAAAGAAAGAAAGAAGGAAAGAGAAGGAAAGAAAAAGAAAGAAAAGAAGGAAAGAGAATGAAAGAAAAAGAAAGAAAAGAAGGAAGAAAGAAAGGAAGGAAGAAAGAGAGAGAGAAAGAAAGAAAGAAAGAAAGAAAGGAAGAAAGAGGGAGCCGGGCGGTGGTGCAGCGGGTTAAGCGCAGGTGGCGCGAAGCACAAGGACCGGCATAAGGATCCGGGTTCGAGCCCCCGGCTCCCCACCTGCAGGGGAGTCACTTCACAGGCGGTGAAGCAGGTCTGCAGGTGTCTGTCTTTCTCTCCCCCTCTCTGTCTTCCCCTCCTCTCTCCATTTCTCTCTGTCCTAGCCAACAACGACAACAACAATAATAACCACAACAATAAAACAACAAGGGCAACAAAAGGGAATACATAAATAAAATAAATATTAAAAAAACTTTAAAAGAAAGAAAGAAAGGGAGAAGAAGGAGAGAAGGAGGCTCCGGCAGCAGTATCCCTAGTTAAACACACATGGTACTAAGAGCAAAGACCCCTGTAAGTATCTGGGTTTGAGCCCCGGGCTCTCCACCTGCAGGGGGGAAGCTTCACAAGTGGTGGAGCAGGGCTGCAGGTGTCTGTCTCCCTTCCTGTCTCCCCCTCCCCTCTCAATTTTTCTATCCAATAAAAATGGAAAAAATGGCCACAGGAGCAGTGGATTCATAGTGCTGGCACTGAGCCCCAGTGATAACCCTGGAGGCAAGAAAGAGGCGAGAGAGAGAGAGAGAGAGAGAGAGAGGAGAGAGAGAGAAGTAGCAGCAGTAGGTGCATGCTTTGGCGTGACCTCGGGTGGGTTCTGATCTACCGGAGAAGCACCGACCATTTCTTTGCTCTTCTCACAAGATGCCGGGACCAGACGGCAGATATATGCAGAAAGGGCGCCCTCACACGGCACCCCCAGCCCCTCACCTGAACGCCAGCAGACAGGCGGCTCCCTGGAGCCAGGCTCTGGATTAGCTTGTGGTGGCTCAGAGCTGAGACGGCAAAGAGAGAAGCCGAGTGTCTCCACCCGAAAGACCGAGCTGCAGCCGTCAGGAGCCGAAGGCCTCGTGTCTGCAGAGACGCGCTGCGCTGGGACAGGATCTGTCAAGGAGAGAGCCGGGAGCAGTCCATCCTGGCACGGCAACCTCACCGGTGGCTCTGAGCAGGAGCTGAGCTTCCTAGTCACCGTGAACGAGGTCACACCAAGACGGGGTGCCGTGACGCTGGGGAGCAGGCCCAGGGCCCAGCCTTCCCCCCGCTCTCCGCCACCTGCCAGGCACACGCGGTAACCGCGAGCCCTCAGCACACACAGCCTGTAACCAGGAGTCACATGGTGACCCGTGAACCATGTTCCTTTGCTGAGCCCCCCACTCCCCAGCAGGCCTGGTGGGCAGCCACGTGGGAGATGCTTGACCCTCACTGGGTGTTGTCACAACATGGGCCAGTCAGATCCACTGCCTGGGGACCTGCGCTGGACGGAGGGCTGGTCGGCAGTGGATGGACGCTTGTTGGCCAGATAGCAGTGACCAGCAGGGAAGGGCAGAGGGCCAGTGGGGGCTGGGGGCCCTCCCTTCTCATTCATGCTCCATGCCCTGGAGGGCTGCCACCTTGACTCTGAATCCTCACGGAAGTCTATTGTTTGGCTCAGCTCGGTCACTGCAGCCAGCACCTGGTTGAGCTCACGTGTCACCATGCGCAAGGACCCGGGTTCAAGCCCTCAGCTCCCATCTTTAGGGGAGAAGCTTCACAAGGGGTGAAGCAAGGCTGCAGGTGTCTCTCTGTCTCTCTCTGTCTTCCCCATCTCTCTCAATTTCTCTCTGCCTCTATCCGACAATAAATAAATAAAATTTCAAAAAGAAGTTTAAAAAAGAGAGAGAACTCGGAATCGTGCTGAGTAGCACAGAGCTGCAGGTTCTCTCTCTTTTTCTTTCTAGTTTTCTCTCCCTCTCAGTTTCTCTGTCTCTGCCCAATGAATTAAAAAAAAAAAAGGAGCCCAGCTGTTGTGTGTCTGAGCTCACACTCCTTGCAGAGGGAGGTACAGCTCTGGGACAGGTTGTTCTTTGCCGGTAGGCGACTCGACTCTCTTTCCGCGTGGTCTGCCTCCTCCAGAGACTCCTCCCTGATTACCCCCAACTCACACTCCTCTCCGAGTTGCCCATAATTGGCTCCATCTGTCCTCACACCCTCCTCCTTCCAGGTGTGCCCAGCACTGCCGTCTCATAGCCGAGCTCCCGGCATGCGTCCTGGGACATGGGCCGTGTGCCCTTCTGTCCTCTGGAACACCAGGACACCGGTGGAGAGGGAGCTTGGAATTGCTCGCTGGACTCTGAGGGGACACATGGCCTTGTCCCCTGGCCAACAGCCTGCCAGCCCTGCAGCATGGACCCCAGGGCATCTGGCCCCCAGGCCATCCTGGACCGTCCACCCGTCAGCCCAGAGCCCCCAGCAGCCTCACCAGCTCGTAGGTGCTGGAGCCGCTAAGCCTGCTCTGCCTTCGAGGTTCTTAGCAGCCAGAGGGCCAGGCCCACTTTCCACGCCCCACACTCCCTCGTCAAATGAACAAAGATGCAACCGGGCAGTTCTCCCAGGACCTGGGGTGGTGGTGGTGTGGGGGGTCTGGCCCGAGGTGGTTCTTCTTCTTCTAGCGTTTGCCCTTCTTCCGTAGCCAGTCAACAGCGTCAGGTTGAGCCTGATGTAAAGTTTCGAGACCTCCTTTGAATCTGGAGAGGTGGCAGTCGTTGACTATGTGGGTCATAGTCTGTCTGTAGCCGCAGGGGCAGTTCGGGTCGTCTCTGGCTCCCCAGCGATGGAACATAGCGGCGCACCGGCCATGGCCTGTTCGATAGCGATTGAGGAGGGCCCGATCATAACGTGCTAGGTCAAAGCCGGGTTGACACCTGCAGGGGTCTGTGATGAGGTGTTTGTTCTTTACCTCGGCTGACTGCCAGCTCTGCTTCCAAGAGACTGGAACAGAGAAGTTCAGTGTAGGCGTAGGGGACCAGATTGGGTGACGAGACGTCAAGCGTTGGACAGGGTGGGCGAAGATCTCCGCGTATATTGGCAGGTCCGGTCGAGCGTAGACGTGGGAAATGAACTTAGATGATGCCGCATCCCGATGAATATCTGGCGGGGCGATGTTGCTAAGGACTGGCAGCCATGGAACCGGGGTGGAACGGATGGTTCCAGAAATGATCCTCATGGAGGAATATAATTTGGAATCGACCAAGTGGACATGGGGGCTACGGAACCATACTGGAGCACAGTATTCTGCAGTGGAATAGCATAATGCCAGAGATGATGATCGTAGTGTGGAAGCGCTCGCGCCCCATGAGGAGCTGGCCAGTCTTGCAATGATGTGATTCCTCGCGCCCACCTTTGCTGCAGTTTTTATGAGATGTTTGTGAAATGACAGAGTGCGATCGAGAGTAATGCCAAGATAGACTGGCTGGGCTTCATGCCGGATTCTCGTATTGCCAAGCTGCACATTAAGCTCACGCGAGGCCGAGGCATGGTGTAGATGGAAAACAGATGATACTGTTTTTGCAGTGCTAGGGATTAGTCGCCATTTTTTACAGTAATCAGATATCAGAGACATGTCTGGTGAGCTGCTGGGACTGGCGTGACATGGCTGCTGTGACATGGCTGCGGTGTGGGGGTCTGGCCTGAGCTGCTGGGACTGCTGTGACATGGCTGCTGTGACGTGGCTGCGGTGTGGGGGTCTGGCCTGAGCTGCTGGGACTGGCGTGACATGGCTGCGGTGCTGGCCTGAGCCTGGAGGCAGAGGGCCACCTTGGGATCCCCGGCCTAGCCGCTCCCGCCAGCCTTGCCCTCTCGAAATAACTGAGGACACTTGGATCCACATTCTAGGAGGCTGTCTGAGAAGCCGAGGTCCTGGGCTGTGGGGAGACTGGGCCTGTCCCCCGATCCAGCCCTGTCCTGCCCTCCTCCCACTGCTCTCCTCGGAGGACACATCACATCCTGGGTCACCTGCACACAAAGAAGGGCAGACGCCCGGGTTCTTTACTGTCTGGAAGCCTCAGTCTCCACAGCTGTGGAGCAGGAAGTGGGACGTTCCGGTCACTGGGGAGCTGCAGGCTGCGTGAGATGAGAGTGGCTATGGGCCGGGGAGACGGTACAGCACTTCTGCACACAGACTCTCCTGCCGGAGGCTCTGAGGCCCAGGTTCAATCCCCAGCACCACCAGCAGCCAGAGCTGAGCAGGGATTTGAAACAACAACAACAACAACAACAGAGGGGAGACAGAATCATGGTTCTGCAAACAGACTCTCCTGCCGGAGGCTCTGAGGCCCAGGTTCAATCCCCAGCACCGTCATCAGCCAGAGCTGAGCAGGGATTTGAAAAGACTACAATAACAACAATAACAGAGGAGAGACAGAATCAAGGTTCTGCACAGAGACTCTCCTGCCTGAGGCTCTGAGGGCCCAGGTTCAGTCCCCAGCACCACCGTCATCAGAGCTGAATAGGGCTCTTCAGAAAATAACAACAATGACAATAAATAATAATAAGGCAGGGAAGAAAGCACAGGGGTTCTGCATAGACTCTCCTGCCTAAGGCTCTGAGGGCCCAGGTTCAATCCCCAAACCACCATTAGCCAGAGCTGAACAGGGTTCTGAGATAATAATAATGATAACAACAACAACAATAATAGAGGGAGACGGCATCATGAGACTCTCCTGCCTGAGGCTCTGAGCTCCTGGGCTCAGTCCCCAGCACCACCATCAGCCAGAACTCAACAGGGGTCTGGGAAAATAAATAATAATAAAAATAATAGTAATACAGGGGAGACAGCATCATGGTTCTACTAAAAGACTCTCCTGCCTGAGGCTCCGAGGGCCCAGGTTCAATGTCCAGCATCACCATCAGCCATAGCTGAACAGGGCTCTGGGAAAAGAATAATAATAATAATAACAATAATAATAATTGGAGACAGCATCATGGTTTTGCAAAGATACTCTCCTGCCTGAGGCTCTGAGCTCCTGGGCTCAGTCCCTAGCCCCACGATTAGCCGGAGCTGAGCAGGATTCTTCTCTTTCTCTCTCTCTCTGAACAGGGAGGGGGGTAGGGAGACAGCATCATGCTTCTGCAAAAGACTCTGATGTCCGAGGCTCCAAGCTCCCCAGCTCACTCCCCAGCACCATCAGCCAGAGCTCAGTGGGGCTCTGGGGAGAAATAAATACACAAGACTCAGGAAGTGGACACAAGAAAACTCAAGCGTTGTATGCCCCGAGAGCAGAGGGCCCAGGATGGCAATGAGTCCTCCTGACCAATGTCTCACCTGTGCAGACGCTCAAGGGAAGGAGGCAGGAAGCCCGCAGAGACTTGTAGCAGTGCCGGGGGTGCTCCAGTGTGTGCAGGCTGGGCAAGTGTCAGGACCTCAACCGCTCAGTCTATCTGACTTTTATTGTTACCCTTAATTGTTCCAGCCTGGAGAGAAATAAGTGTCTTTCTCTTTTAAATTGTCTTTATTTATTTATTGGATAGAGACAGCTAGGAATTGAGAGGAGGGGGAGACAGAGAAGGAGAGAGGCAGAGAGACAGACACCTGCAGCCCTGCTTCACCACCTGTGAAGCCTTCCCCCTGCAGGTGGGGACTGGGGGCTTGAACCCGAGTCTTAGCACACTGTAACGTGTGCGCTCAACCAGGTGCGCCACCACTCGGCCCCGATCTTGGGTACAAACAGAGCGTGGTGTTTATCAGTGACGCGAGTCATCTGCAGAAAGAGAAAGTCAGTGTTACTTGTATAGATCACAGATACATAATGGCACTATGTAATACATACTGATAACTGGTTTTCTATGGGCGAAAGGCACTGCTCCAGTGTGTGTTAAAGTTCTGTGGAAAGTCATACTCTAAACTGATGTCAGACCTTATAAATGTGATCTCCTGGGGCCGGGTGGACGACAGAGCACCTGGTTCAGCACACACAGTACTAAACGCAAGGGCCTGCACATGGCTCCAGGTTCAAGCCCCGGCTCCTTACCTTCACAAGTGGTAAAGCAGGTCTGCAGGTGTCTCTCTGTCTCTCTTCTTCTCTGTCTCCCTCCTCTCTCGATTTCTCTCCGTCCTGTCCAATAAAATGGAAAAAATGGCCACCAGGAGCAGTGGATTCGTAGTGCTGGCACTGAGCCCAGTGATCACCCTGGATTCCAAACAAATAAACAAACACCCCCCAAGCCAAGCATGACCTCCCTCGGTCCTGACAACGGTCATCGGAAGTGGGCACTGCCATCGGAAGCCTCCATTTTCCATTATGGCAGCACGGAGGCGGGAAGGAACTGAGACATGACCACAGAAGAGCTGGGACTCAGTTCCCATCTGCCTGGAGCATAGTCCACTTTGCCTGCCGGTCTCGCTCCTCTCCTCCACGCTGACCTCCGCCCTCTGCCCTCAGGCTGGGAGGCTGGCTGGACCGAGGTGTCTCTTCTGGAAGCTTCACCCCCCCCCATGGAGGGGAAATGTCTGGGGGGCCGTGGGGAAGGGTCTCTGTTGAGGCCCTGGTTGCTGTGGGGTGTCCCACCCTGATACAAGGGTCTGATGAGAACAGGTGGGCGTGAGGGCGGACACGTCTAATGTAGGGCTGTACCTCGCCCTCCTTCCTGAGGCTGTGGGCCCTGACTTTCTAACAATTTTAAACAGATTATATATAGTTATTATCACTATTACTACTACCACTATTATTATTATTATTTTTACCAGAGCCCTGCTCAGCCCTGGCTTATGGTGGTGCGGGGGATTGAACCTGGGACTCTGGAGCCTCAGGCACGAGAGTCTCTTTGCAGAACCTTTATGCTGTTTACCCCCATCCACTACCACTATTATTTACCCAAGCACTGCTAAATTCTGACTTCTGGTGGAGCTGGGGATTAAACCTGGGATGTTTGCTGCCCCAGCCGTGAAGTTCTTTTTCATGATTACTATGCAATCTCCCCAATCTAAAGAGTTCTTATTCTAATGAGCTTTTACTTTATTTAATATTATTTTTAAATTTATTTATTCCCTTCTGTTGCCCTTGTTTTATTGTTGTAGTTATTATTGTTGTTATTGCTGTCGTCGTTGTTAGCTAGGACAGAGGGAAATGGAGAGAGGAGGGCAAGACAGAGAGGGGGAGAGAAAGACAGACACCTGCAAACCTGCTTCACCGCCTGTGAAGCGACTCCCCTGCAGGTGGGGAGCCGGGGGCTCGAACCGGGATCCTTACGCTGATCTTTGTGCTTTGTGCCACATGTGCTTAACCCACTGCGCTACCTCCTGACACCCGAGCTTTTAATTTATATCTCAAAACATTAAAGTGTGAGAAGCCTGGCCCTCACCTCTCTGAGCTAGGTGACGTGGGGACACCAAGCTCAACCCCCCTTTCTTTACTAGCAAGACCACACGACCCAGGGCCATGTGCCCAGCCCCCCACCCCCAGCAGGACCCTGGAGCCCACCCCACGGAGGTGAGCGTCCCCGCCTCCCTCTCCTCTCTGCCTGCGCCTCTCCAGCCTGGGGGAGGACCCTGGGCAGCCTGTCGTCCTCAGGGCAGATTCAGGCGCTTGGCTGTAAGGAAGCTGCTGGGTTTTCCCAGAGAGCCGGGCCCTTGATCTGCGACAGACAGCGTGTCGCCTGCCCTTGCAGCCCCAGAGGCCAGTCTGCGGAAGACAGTCGCCCACCACTAGACTGACCCAGAGGACTTTGCCTGCCTGCCTCCCTCCGCCTGCCCTCCCCTCCCCTCCTTCCTTGCTTCCATCATTCTTTCCTCTCAGTCTCCCTCTTCCTCTTCTTCCCTTCTTCCCTCCCTTTGCCTTTCTTGCTTTTTATTTTTCTGCTTTTTCTCTTTATAACCGTAACCTTCTTTCTTGCTTCTTTATTCTCTATTTAATCACTTTTCTCTCTGAGCTGGCTGCTAATATTCTCTCCCTATAATCATTATCATCTCCACCTCCATCACCATCACCACCTCAACCTCCATCTCCACCACTACCACCATCACCATCACCACCACCACCATCACCATCACCACCATCACCACCACCATCACCATCACCACCATCACCATCACCACCATCACCACCACCACCATCACCATCACCACCATCACCATCACCACCACCATCACCACCATCACCACCACCATCACCATCACCACCATCACCACCATCACCACCATCACCACCATCACCACCACCATCCCCATCACCACTACCTTCATCACCACCATCACCATCACCATCACCACCACCACCACCACCACCACCACCACCACCACCATCACCATCACCACCACCACCACGACCATCACCATCACCATCACCATCACCACCACCACCACCACCACCATCACCATCACCACCATCACCACCACCATCACCATCACCACCACCACCATGACCATCACCATCACCACCATCACCATCACCACCATCACCACTACCATCACCATCACCACTACCTTCATCACCACCACCACTATCACCACCACCATGACTGTTCAGACACACCAGATACGCTTTGTCGCCAGGACCTTCCCTAGATCATCAGATTGCTCTTCGTCTAAACACCTCTCCACTCACTCCTGCCCCTCCGTGCAATTGTGCGGCTGCCACTCTCACCCTGAGGCCTGCCCTCACCTCCCCACTCCACACTCCATACCACTCACCTCTCCCCTCACCTGCTGTGGCCTCCTGCAGCCACACCTGCCCAGCCCCCAATCGGCCCACTCCCCAGCCCCAAGAAAAGAAATCTTCAAAGCACACGAGCCTTTTCCTGAGGCGACCCCCACACCCAGCAGTGCTATCCTTTCTCCTCCAAACTCCTGCCCGTTTTGTTCACGTGAGACCATCATTGATTTCCCTGTGGGCCTGCTGCCAGTGACATGCTTGTCTGTGCCCCGGTCTGTTTGTCCCAGAGGCTGGGGACTGTCCCCTGATTCACTGCAGGGTGCTGGGCAGTGGTTCCCAAAGTCTAGAAGGTGCCAAGGTTTCTGCCAGTGACTCTGTCCCCAGTTGCCCTCTAGGTTAGGACAACCCCGTTTTACAGAGAAGAAAACCAAGTAGGGGGTGTCCAGTAGCTGGCTTGCAACTTGCTTCTTGGGAGCTATGGACCAGGAGGGCTATGGACACAGCCCTCCGTCCTCCCTGCCCACTGGGGGTTCCTGCCCACAGCTGTCAACACTGAGCTATGACTGGAACACAGGGGGACACCTGCAGTGGGGAGGCGAGGGCTGTGCCCAGGTGTCAACAACAATCTCCCCACCCCATTATTTACATCAGGAAGAAGGAACTGGCTCCTGATCTCGCTGCATCCTCTACGAGAGATGGTCTGTCCCAGGGTGGATGTGACACGTTGACAGATGAGGGTGTTGAGCGCAGCACCTGCCACCCCCAGGGACACCGGTTCGTACAAGGTGTCTCTTGTCCTGGGCCCCCACCCCTGCCAAGAAGGGGTGACATGCAGATCGATGGGGTCAACACTTAATGGTGTTTATACACTTTCCTCATGTTTGGGAACTGCTCTCTGCCCTGGCCCAGCTTTCTAGGCCTGTTCTCAACTCTGACACCATCTTCCCAGACAATATTTTTAGTCCACCTGCATGTTAGTTGTCGGGCTCAGGAAAAAATTATTGAATTTGGGGGTCGGGCAGTAGCACAGCGGGTTAAGTGCACGTGGTGCAAAATGTAAGGACCGAGGTAAGGATCGTGGTTCGAGCCCCTGGATCCCCACCTGCAGGGGAGTTGCTTCACAAGGCGGTGAAGCAGGTCTGCAGGTGTCTGTCTGTCTCTCCCCCTCTCTGTCTTCCCCTCCTCTCTCCATTCCTCTCTGTCCTACCCAACAACAATGACGACAAGGGCAACAACAAGAGCAACAAAAATGGGGAAAAACAGCCTCCAGGAGCAGTGGATTCATAGTGCAGGCACCGAGCCCCGGCAAAAATAACCCTGGAGACAAAAAAAAAATACAAAAAACAAAACAAACAAACAAAAATAATAAGGAGTCTTCTGGTGGAGGGGACGGGACACGGAACTCTGCTGGTGGGAACTGCGTGGAACTGTGCCCCTGTGATCTTACAGTCCTGCTAACTCTTACTAAATTGCCAATAAAAAATGAAAGAAGGAGTGAACCGGCACAGCCGTCCAAGTCACAAGATTTTAGAAGGAACATCTCTGGGCATCTCGGCTGCTGGTGAGCGTGGAGCTGAGCCTCCCTCCCGAGTCCGGGCTCCAGCCTCCGCACACCTTCGGCAGAGGGCATCGGGCTTCCTGTTCGGGCACCGTGGCACATGTCTCCTGGGGGCATATCAATCACACATCTGCTTGTCTCTGAATATTTCAGGCTTTGTCAGCATGAATAAAACATGCATTAACAGCAGGTCAGCGATCACGCCGCTCTCTCTGCAGCCCTGCTCTATTTCCTGAGCCGGCCGCTGGGGGTGTCTGTCACAGTCACTCAGCACCCTCCTCCTGCTTCCTCCCAGAGCAGGGGTGCAGTCCCCTGCCAGGTCCTTGCTGGACGGGGCCCGTCGGCAGGAGAACCTCGGTGGGCAGTTACCAGAGCAACGATGTGAGACCTACCAAATTCTGTCCTGTGTATGTGTATGTGTGTGTTTCCTTCCTTTTTAGAAGAAATTAAAATTATTTGTGAAGCACCACTCAGCTAAACTCTTGGCTCTCTTTCCTCACAGCGAGGACAGATTTCCAGGCCAGAACTCGCTGCCGGGGATGTTAGCATGGGTTAAGAGAGAGCGTCCCCTCCGAGGGGACACCAGTACACTGGCTGGCTCGGGCCTTTGGCACTGCCTGTGGTGACGCTGCCAGGCAGACTATCAGGCAGGCGCTTCTGCTCCTCAGGGGACAGACTCGCACAGGCTCAGGCCGGGCAGGTGCAGGTGGGTGGGGACCTTCGTGTCCCCAAAGCAGCCGCTGAATATGTCCCCTGACAGAACAGGTACAGAGGACGGGCCTACCTGAGCTGGCACAGGACCTGGTACAGCTCCTCCAGACGGGCGTCCTTGGCAGAGGGCCACAGGAGGCTGGTCTGGGATGGCGCCCGCCCACACCTGGGCAGAGAAAGGAGTGGAAGAGAGGGGGCAGCCGAGGTGCGTGGCTGGTCCTCGAACCCGGGCCCGCCTGGCTGTGAGTTCTCAGGCTGCATGTCCCCACAGGTGGGGAGCTGGAGGGCTTCCTCTCTCAGCGCAGGGGCTATGGGCTGGGAGGCAGAGAGAGACGCCCACCCATGCTGCTCAGGGAGCGGGTTGGGCTCTGGCTGCTGCAGCTGCCAGCCCTGTTCTCTGGTTGTTGAGAATTCATTTCATTTCATTTGATTGAGAGAGATGCAGAGGGAGATCAGAGCCCTGCTGCGCTCTGGCTGATGGTGGTGCTGGGGACTGAACCTGGGGCCTCAGGACCTGAGGCAGGAGAGCCTTTTTCTTTGTGATATGTTAATTAGTGTGTGTGTGTGTGTGTGTGAGAGAGAGAGAATGGATGGATGGATGGATGGATGGATGGATGGATGGATGGATGGATGGAAGGAAGATTGCAGCCTTGCTGAGCCTGGCTGATGGTGGGGCTGGAGATTGAACTGGGGACTTCAGAGCTTCAGACAGAAGAGGTTTGTTTTTTTTTAATTTAGTTAAAAATTTTTAATTATCTTTATTTATTGGATAGAGACAGAAAAATCGAGAGGGAAGGGGTGATAGAGAGAGACAGAGTGACACCTGCATTCCTGCTTCACCACTCGTGAAGCTTCCCCTGCAAGTGGAGACCCGGGTCCTCGGGCACTGTGATGTGAGCGCTTAACTAGGAGTGGTACTGCCTGGCTCCCAGAGTCTTTCGTAGAACTGTCTCCCCAGCATCATTGATGTTGCTTTTATTGTTATTATTATTTTCCCCAGAGCCCTGAAGGTGGTGCTGGGGATTCAATCTGGGCCCTCAGAGCCTCAGGCAGGAGAGTCTGTTGGCAGAACCACCGTGCCGTCTCCCCGGCCCTTATTCTTCAATATATATTAAAAAATCTTTGTGCTCCTCTAAAGTGTTTCGGCCTGGGCATTCCACCACCACTCCACCACTGCCTTGTTCTCCTTGAAACCCTTGGGGTCTCTCTCTCTCTCTCTCCCTCAGTCTTAGTGATTCTCTTTCATTAAAAAAATTCATCTGTTTACCATTTATCTTAGATAAAAAAAGTAGATCCCTATTTATCCTATTTACTGTTTATCTTCTTATTTCATGAGAGGGCCAGAGGGCAGCGGCTCGGCCCTGAGCCATGCCGGGTTGAGGGCTGACACCGCAGGCAGGCAGTCCTGTGCTCTGCCCCCCAGCAAGCCTCCCAGTGACCCCCTCTCGCGGGTGTGGGGTCAAGTCTGCTCCGTCCTCAGAGCAGAAGTACAGCGGCCCTGTGGCCCCGACCCCGGGGGGAGCCTGTGGGGGAGAGCCTGCGGCCGGCTGGGCCCTGTGCAGCATCCCTCAGGCCCCGGGCTGCCTCTGGCCAAGTGCTGGCTTCCGGCTTCTGCACCCTGCGGCCGTGCGGCTGCGAGCAAGCTCTCAGCCAGGGGAGGAGGAGGTTGGAACAGAACCAAGGTCTCGTTCCGGGCAGTTCTCCTCAGTCTTGTGGCTTCTGGGAATCTATCCTGCTTGCCGGGGGCGGGGGGGAATCTGTGTCCCCCCAGCCGAGGCCTGGCCTCCATGCCGGACGAGCGTCTGTCAGCTCTGCTTCAAGACCAGAGAAGGTCTTGGGGAGCACGGGGTGGCACTGGCCCCAGCCCTTTGCTGAAGGGGCTGAGTCGGGGTCCCCCTGCCCCCCGCCCCCCGGCACCCTTGGCACCTTACCCAGCTGCCCGCAGGGCCCCACAGCCAGACTGTTTTGGAGGCTCCGTTTAACAAGTCAAAGCGAAATTTCCAGGCAGCTGAGTAATTATCTGACTCGAGCCCAATCAAAAATGCAGGGTCCTCTTGATGGATGGCTTCTCTGTCCCACGAGGACCCCCAGGTCCCCGACCAGAGTGTGACCAATCAGAGAGGACTCCTTGGTGTCAAGCTGACTGACTCAGGCTGCGGCTACCATGGAGAGCAGACAGCCTGGCTCGCCCCCTGGCCCCCCGGCCCCCGCCCGCCACGGCCCGTGTCCTCGCTGACCCCCTGTCCCCGCCTCTGTCTGTGGAGTCCTCACGGCCCGTGGGGTCTCTTAGCGACTTTCTCTGACAAGGTGGGGAGGTCCCTCACTTTCCCAGCGTCTCCTGAACTCCCGGGGGTTGGACAGTCGCTCAGACCACCAGCACCCAACAGCCGGTCTCCCGCCGTCCAGTCTGACTCCGGCACATCTTGCCGCGTCTGGTGAGAAAGGGTGTCGTGGCTGACACGCGACCCGGCCGGAGCCGCTCGGAAGCCGCGTGCCACCTCGTCTTGCCCAGCAGGGGAGCAGGGCTCCGCTCATCCTCTCTGCAGCTCCCTCTCGCTGAAATAGAGTCGGCACTGGCCAGCGGCGGCACACACTGTAACGTCCAAGGACGCGGGTTCGAGCCCCCACCCTGGTCCCCACCCACAGGGGGAGAGCCTCAGGAGCGGTGGAGCAGGGCCGCAGGCGTCTCTCTGTCTCTCTCCCTTGCTGTCCCTCCCTCCCCTCTCCTCCGTCTCTGCCACATAATGAAATAATTTACAAAGCGAGACGAGCGTCCATCTTGTCGGTGGTCTGGTTTCCCAGGGTCTCTGTCCCGTCCACCAGCCGCGGTGCCAGGTGCCAGGTGCCGCCACATACGATTCGCTCTTGGCGGTGGCGGCGGCTGCGCCCGGACCGGAGTGTGAGATTCGCCTAGGAAACTCGAGCCCGTCTGCTCAGGGAGCCGGAGGGGCCTGGCGTGGACCCTGCAGAGAGCAGGGCGGGGCGGGGGTCTGCGTTTATCCAGGCTGATGGCTGGGACCCGCTGGGGACCCTGAGAGGAGGACGCACAATAGGCCCAGCACTCACTCACTCATGTCTCCTATGGAGTTCAACTTCTCCCCCCTCCTTATTGTTTTTTTAAAAAATTGAGTCCAGTTCGAGCCCCCGGCTCCCCACCTGCAGGGGAGTCGCTTCACAGGCGGTGAAGCAGGTCTGCAGGTGTCTGTCTTTCTCTCCTCCTCTCTGTCTCTCCCTCCTCTCTCCATTTCTCTCTGTCCTATGCAACAACGAAAGACATCAACAATAACAATAATAACCACAACCAGGGCAATAAAAGAGGGGAAAATGGCCTCCAGGAGCAGTGGATTCATGGTGCAGGCACTGAGCCCCAGCAATAACCCTGGAGCAAAAAAAAAAAAAAAATTGAGTCCACTTTCCACATCCTCAAGAAAAAAAAACAAAACAAGTCTCCCCCAGCTGAGTGTGCACCCCACACCCCGTCCAGCTGGGTGTCAGGTTCTTCACTTAATATCAGCAGCAGTAACACGCAGGCCCCAAAAAAGCCCGGTAATTACAGATCTGCGCTCCCCACTGTTATTACGTGCGTGCCACAAAGCCACCTGCCACGTTAATTGTGGCCTTTTTATAAACAGCCTCTCTAGCCAGCCACACAGACACGTTCAGGAGGACGGGGGTGGCAGAAGGAGAGAGTCTGTCCTTCCGTCAGGTCTTCAGATGGCGTGGAGCTCACCTGAGGGGGACAAAACCCAGACCTTCAGGGAAAATGGTGTGCTGAGAAGAAGGGGGAAGAGGAGAGGGGAAGAGAGGGGAGGGGGAGAGAGGGGAGGGGGAGAGAGGGAGATGGAGAGGGGGGAGAGAGGGAGAGGAGCAGAGAGGGAGAGAGAGGGAGGTGGGGAGAGGGGGAGAGAGGGAGATGGAGAGGGGGGAGAGAGGGAGAGGAGCAGAGAGGGAGAGAGAGGGAGGTGGGGAGAGGGGGAGAAGAGAGAGAGAGGGAGAGACGGGGAGAGGGAGAGAGAGGAGAGGAAGAAAGGAACAGAGAGGGAAAGAGAGAGAGGGAGATGGGGAGAAGGAGAGAGAGGGAAAGAGAGAGAAGGAGAGAGGGGAAAAGAAGGTGAGATGGGGAGAGAGGTAGAGAGAGGGAGAGAGAAAGGGAGGTATGTGAGAGATACAATCTGTTCCAATCTTTTTCTTAACTAGAGGAGAAAAGAAAGGAGACAGAGAGCTCAAGCACTACGCTACCATCCATGCCATGAAATAATTCTAGTAACAAAAAAGGAAGGAAGGAAGGAGACTCAGTGTCACGGGACAGACACTTACCCTCCCCACTGTGGGGACGCGAACCTGAGGGGAAGTGTCCACCATGCTGGTGTCTGAGGCCCTTCTGCCCGGCATGTTGACAATGGTCCTGCCATGTCCTCACATAGTCGTGCGTGTCTGTGTCGCTGTTTCTTCTACTTAGGAGGACGCTGGGACATACCTGGGGAAAATAAAAATATAATAATAATAATAATAATAATGTTGTCCTGCCTGAGGCTCTGAGGCGCTGGGCTGAGGCCCCCGCAGCACCGGCAGCCAGAGCTGAGCAGGGCTCGGGGAAAAGCAAGTCAAGGCAAGACGTCTGCTCCTCCTACCGAGCTAAGACCCCACACACAACCTCCTCTGATTCCCACCACCCCACCGCCTCTCCAGCCCGTCTACACAGGCAGGGGTCCTGGGGTTCCATGTGTGAACCTGGTGGCGGTGGGGGAGACCTAACTCAAGTCATATCAGCCGGGGGCCTGTGAGCGAGTGACTGCAGGCTGGGCCGGGCGAGCAGGGTTCCCCGTCCACCATGTTAATCCACACTGGGTTCTCAGCAGCTGAGTGGACAGCTCGGGCCTGTCCTGGGCAGCACTTGCCACCATCTGTCTGAGTCACAGCCATCACTGTTTCCCCAGGATCTTCTTGAATAGAAACAGCTTGCAGGTGGAGGGAGACAGCATAATGGTCATGCAAACAGACTCTCACGCCTGAGGCTCCAAAGTCCCAAGTTCAATCCCCTGCACCACTGTAGGCCAGAGCTGAGTAGAATAGTGCTCTGGAAAAAAGAAAGACAGAGAGAAAGAAAGAAAGGAAGAATCTCAGCATGATCCTTTTGAAGATTGGGAGCTACTCTCGGCCCTAACCCAACTTCCTAGCTCTTTACTCAGACACCATCTTCTCAGACAATATTTTTGTCCACCTGCATGTTAGCTATCAAACTCAAGCAAAAATTACAGTAGTCGTGGGCACGTAAGATCCCCACTCTCACCTGCTCTACTCCTATTTCTTGGTTCATTTTCATTAATCATTTTGTCCTGCTTTATTTCTTACCACCTTCCAGCCATCAAGCTGCAGACGCTGCCATGACGCCATCCTGACCTCCCTGGGCAGACGCCCTCACCCATGTGTCCTGGAGCCTCCCCTCCCCAGAGCCCTGCCCCACTAGGGACAGACAGACACAGGCAGGAGGTGTGGATCGACCTGCCAACACCCATGTCCAGTGGAGAAGCAGTGACAGAAGCCAGAGCTCCCACCTTCTGCTCCCCATAGAGAATTTGAGTCCCTGCTCCCAGAGGGGGAGAAATATCAGGGGAAGATGCCCAGAGGGCTCTGAACCCCAACTCCATCAGGACCCGGAGACAGAAGAGGGAAAAGGGAGGGATATTTGGATGTAGTGACAGGTGTAGGTGTGACCTGGAAAGGGAGAGAAGAGGGGAATCTAAAAATGCAAATATATCCAAATACAGAGAGCTGTAGAAATAATAGCGAGCCCATATCTGCAGCCTTGGGGAGCTGCTGTAGCTTCCAGTGGAGGGGGTGGGGACCCAGAGCTCTGGTGGAACGGCATGGAGCTGTGCCCCTGCTAGCTTGTCATCTTGTAAATGAACACTGAATCACTGATAACAAAAAGAGACGCAGTCTGCTGTGAGGCACTGTCCTCTGGGCGGCCTCCTTTAGCTACTGCCGCAGACCTCAGAACCGAGAGCTCTTATGTAACGGGAATGAAGCAGAGGCCGGGTATTCCCAGAGCGGGCTTTCTGCCGCTGCTTCTGCTCAGGGCAGTGGGGGAGTGCGGGAGTCTCCGTGCCCCCCTCCAAGGTGAGTCACAGCTCTGTCTTTTGCAGCAACTTGCAAAGGGTGAGCTGTCCCTTGGGTCGCCACAGGGAGGAGTGTCCACACTACATCAGACTAAAAGGCTTCTGCACAGCAAAAGAAACCAGCACCAAACCGAGAGACCCCTCACAGAGTGGGAGAAGATCTTCAAATGCCATACATCAGACAAGAGGCTAATAACCAAGATATAAAGAGCTCGCCAAACTCAACAACAAGCAAACAAATAACCCCATCCCAAAATGGGGGGAGGACATGGACAGAATATTCACTACAGAAGAGATCCAAAAGGCCGAGAAACACATGAAAAATGCTCCAAGTCTCTGATTGTCAGAGAAATGCAAATAAAGACAACAATGAGATACCACTTCACTCCTGTGAGAATGTCATACATCAGAAAAGGGAACAGCAGCAAATGCTGGAGAGGGTGTGGGGTCAAAGGAACCCTCCTGCACTGCTGGTGGGAATGTCAGTGGTCGAGCCCCTGTGGAGAACAGTCTGGAGAACTCTCAGAAGGCTAGAAATGGACCTACCCTGTGACCCTGCAATTCCTCTCCTGGGGATAGATCCTAAGGAACCCAACACACCCATCCAAAAAGATCTGTGTACACATATGTTCTTGGCAGCACAATTTGTAATAGCCAAAACCTGGAAGCAACCAGGTGTCCAACAACAGATGAAGGGATGAGAAAGATGTGGTCTAGATACACAATGGAATACTACTCAGCTATGAAGAATGTTGAAGTCACCTTGAAGGAATCCTGTGAAGTGAGATCAGAGTGAGAGAGACAGAGAGGCACCTGCAGCCCTGCTTTACTACTCATGAAATTTTCTCCTGCAGGTGGGGACCAGGGGCTTGGACGCGGTCCTTGTGCTCTGTGATGTGTGCATTCAACCAGGTGCGCCACTGCCTGGCCCCACTACCATCACTTCCACTTGATTCCCAGAGGTTTAATGTGATCAGAAGTCATACAGTCTGTGAATGACAGAGTCACAGCTCAGCCTGGCCTTCATGCGTTAATGTGTGACCATCTTAAGTGTAGACGGTTCTCTACGCTGAGGTCTTTGACCCACTTTCCTGCAGGAGTTTTCATACCTGATGCTATAGGAAGATGTTATTCAGACTCTTCTATATTATTATTAGTGGCTTGATAATGATGAGCAAGATTGTAAGATCACAGGGGCACAATTCCACACAGCTCCCACCACCAGAATTCCGTGTCCCATCCCCTCCACTGGAAGCTTCCCTGTTCTTTATCCCTCTGGGAGGATGGACCCAAATTCTCTATGGGGAGCAGAAGGTGGGAGTTCTGGCTTCTGTCATTGCTTCTCCGCTGGACATGGGTGTTGGCAGGTGGACCCACACCCCCAACCTGTGTCTGTCTGTCCCTAGTGGGGCAGGGCTCTGGGGAGGGGAGGCTCCAGGACACACGGGTGAGAGCGTCTGCCCGGGGAGGGCAGGATGGCGTCATGGCAGCATCTGCAGCTTGGTGGCTGAAAGGCGGTGAGACATAAAGCAGGACAAGATGTTTAATAAACAAGAGCCCAAAGGTAGAAACAGAGCAGATGAAGCCAGGGGTCTTCACGTGGGAAGAAGCTGGAAGTCTATTTTAGGTCTCCTGCAAGGTGTCCCTGACTTTAGTCATTTTTGCCCGAGCCCAGTTCAAACTCATTTTCTGCACACGGAAACAAAGTTCGCCCACAACCTGCGGCTGACAGAACCTGGGCACAAACCTGGCCTTTGTGACTCTCAGCTTCTCGCCATTGTTTTGCATGTCCCCCCGGAGGATTCCAGTGCTGCAGACCTGCCCACCATGCAGGACGGCCTGCCCTGTGCGGTGGCTGAAAGGGGCCTCTCTGCGGCTGCACCCGCCAGCTCCCAGGCCCCGTGCCCGCCGCTTGCCAGCCCCTCCAGGCAGAGACCCAATCTCAGAGGCTGGACGGCGTGCAGAGAGGCAGAGTGAGAGCTTATTAAACAGATGCCTGTTGATGGGCTTTCCTCCCGGGTCCTCACCCCAGGTGCGCGTGGGATTTGCGTCTGAAATACACGCCCAGCCGACCTGTGGTTGGCACGCCACCTTCCCCGCACACACGGCGGTGACATAGGTCTCCGTGCTGTGTGCCCTGCAGACCAGGGCCCGGGACGCCTCTCCCCACTGTGCAGAGTGGGCAGAGTCCGGGCTGCAGCTGGGGTGGCTCCTGTCTGGCTGAGCTAGCCTGCGGAGGTCTGGCTTCCGCTGCCCTTTCAAGGGTAAGTGCGGCCGGTGCCTGCCAGTGCCCAGGGCTTCGGTGACTCACTCCTGGCTCTGTTCATGCCACCTGCAGCGCCCCCCCCCCGTGTACCCCGGCTGGGAGTTAGTCAGCATTCCCGCTCATGGTGGGGAGGCCTGGTTGCACCCTTCACAGTAGCTTAGGCTGAGGAAGGGCTTGAGACACATTGGCGTCTTCAGTGTGGGCATCTGTGGACCTCAGCCAAGGCCGGTTCTGACGGTTTGCAGGAACGCTGTCCTCGGGTCCAAGAGGGCTCCGGGAGATAGCTCAGCCGGGAGAGTGAATGCCGGAGACCCTTTGCATCAGTCTTGACACCCCAGGGAGAGCTAGGGGTTGGGGTGGGGGGAGCTGCAGGGGTGACTGGAGGTCACATGAAAAGCCAGGGTGCTCAGGGGTCACTGCTCCAGCTCTTGGCTCTAAACCCAGCTCCTTGGTGCCCGCCTGTGCCCTCAGCCATGCCCCTCATGGGGGTCACTCTGGGGTGCCCACCTGTGCCCTCAGCCATGCCCCTCATGGGGGTCACTCTGGGGTGCCCGCCTGTGCCCTCAGCCAGGCCCCTCACGGGGGTCACTCTGACTTGTCATTGTGCAATGTCCTGGCAGCTGAATGGTGGCCTTGGGCTGTGCTGGGCAGGGGTGGGAGAGAACGAGGCGTCTTGCAGGGCTTTCAGAGCTCCCCTGATCCAGGACCACTCACCTCTGCGCCCGCAGGCGGTTCTGTCCCCTCCATCACTCCTGACCCTGTCCCTGAAGTGGAAGGTGACGGCAACGGTGGCAGGCAGCCAGCCTCACCAGGGCCTGGTGAGCGGTGGGGGCCGGCCAGCACCTGCTCTGCTTGGCTCATGAGGGGCACCGAGACCCGCCGACATTTCTGCCATGTGCTGAGAGGGTCAAGGGGGCCGCCCCTTCCGTCTGAGCGGGGTCACCGTCAGCTGGGATGACGGGAGCCCTGGCCGGAGCAGACTGAGCCGGCCGCAGCCCAGGCTCTCGTGGTCACTGGCAGGCCGGCCGTGCTGGGAGCAGGACGGGACTCTTCACGGGACAGGCAGGGCCACGAGCCACGGGCCACGGGCGGCTGAGGCCTCCAGCACATGGACAGAAGGGACAGAGGGGCTGAGGGGACAGGACAGCTGTGGGGCTGGGGAATAGCAGGACCCTTAGTGCGCCAGCTGAGCTGCCCGAGGCTCCAGGGGTTCCAGGTTCAAATCCCCACACCACCTTATGCCAGAGCGGTGCTGTGCTCTAGCCCTTGGTCTCTCGCCTCCATTTCTCTTTTTCCTTCCTTCCTTCCTTCCTTCCTTCCTTCCTTCCTCCCTCCCTCCCTCTTTTATTTTCATTTATTTTTTTTTTGCCTCCAGGGTTATTGCTGGGGCTCGGTGCCTGCACTACGAATCCACGGCTCCTGGAGGCCCTTTTTTCCCATTTTGTTGCCCTTGTTGTTGTTATTGTTGTTTCTGCCATTGTTGGCTAGGACAGAGAGAAATGCAGAGAGGAGGGGAAGACAGAGAGGGGGAGAGAAAGACAGACACCTGCAGACCTGCTTCACCGCCTGGGAAGCGACTCCCCTGCAGGTGGGGAGCTGGGGGCTCGAACCGGGATCCTTAAGCCGGTCCCTGCGCTTTGCGCCACGTGCGCTTAACCCGCTGCGCCACCGCCCGACCCCCTCTCCTTTTTAAATAGAAGCAGAGAGAGAGGAAGGGAAGGAGGGGGGAGAGAGAGGGAGGGAAGGGAGGAGGGAGAGAGACAGAGGGAAGGAGGAGGGAGAGAGACAGACCACAGCACCAGAGCTTCCTCCAACTTAGTGAGGGCCAGGTCTGAGCCTGGGTCTCACGCAGCAGAGCAGGGCTTATCCAAGTGCCGCTATTTCACCATTCCCCACCCCATCCTCTTATCCTCTCATAATAAATAGAAAGATAGATGACTCTCAAAAGGAAGGAAGGGAGGGAGGGAGAAGGAAGAAGCCCAAGGGACAGTAGCCACGACTTGGTCTGCAGAGGTCCAGTGCAGAAGTATTTCAACAGGAGAGTGAGGCCTTGACTGACCAGCAGGCTCAGCCTGGGACCCAGACACTCGCTCGCTCGGGACCGTAGCCCGTCACTGGTGGCCTTGGTGGGAACGGGGATGAGGGCTGGGGGAAGAAAGCGGGGAGGAGAACAAAGGAACACAGCAGGGAGAGGTTTGCTGGAGAGGAGAAATATGAGCTCTGCAAAAGACTCTCCTGCCTGAGGCCCTGAGGCCCTGGGTTTAGTAACGTCAGCCAGAGCTGAGCAGGGCTCTGGGGGAAATAATAGTAACAAAAACAACAACAGTGAATAATGATAAGGCAATGGAGACAGCACAAGGGTTCTGCATAGACTCTCTTGCCTAAGGCTCTGAGGGCCCAGGTTCCATCCCCAGCACCACCATTAGCCAGAGCTGAGCAGGGCTCTGGGGGAGGAAGAGGAAGAGGAAGGACACAGAGAGAGAGAGAGAGAGAGAGAGAGAGAGAAGGAGGAGAGAGAGAGAGAGAGAGAGGAAAAGAAGAAGGGAGAGAGAGAGAGAGAGAGAGAGGCAGGAGTACGACCGTTTTCTGATAGAGGACACAGAGGAGCAGCAGGCCAGACAGGGCCACCTTGGAGATGGCGCCCAGCAAACCAGAAGGACCAGCTCAGGCCAGGGACACAGCTCAGCATTAGAGCGCAGGACTCCTGCCTGAGGCCCAGAGGTCCCAGGTTCAATCCCTGGCACCTCCATATGCCAGAGCTGAGCAGTGCCCAGGCCTTGCTCATAAAAACAGTGAATAAACATTTGCAAAAGTCTGGGACTGAAGGGGTGTGTGGTCCTGGACGGCAAAGACCGCGTTCTGTCCCGGGGCCTCTGCGGGTCCACTGACGGTCGCTCCTGCTCAGAGAACGAGGCCCAGCACAGACCACTTGCTACTCCTGCTCCCACAGCTATGAGCTGGGAGGGGGCGACGGCGTGTCTGAATTCAGGTGTGTGCTGAGCTGGCGAGTCCACTTTGCTGGCACTGCTGTCAGGGGTGGGAAGCGCTCTCAAAACAGCAAGAACTCGCAAATACCACTGAGATGCAACTGACGAGGCCGTCACGGCCGGGCACAAAGGGCCAGAGACAGCCAGTGCTTGGCAGGTTCCTCTCAAGGTCACTCGTGCAGCCACCGTACACAGAGCGCCGGGAGCCGGGAGCCGGGGCGGAGGGAGCTGGGGCAGAGGTCTGGCTAAGGAAGGTGCTTTCAGTAAGACTGTCCATGGGAGCCGGGCGGTGGCGCAGCGGGCTGAATGCACGTGGTGGAAAGCACATGTCCCACCATTAAAAAAATTAAATTAAAAAGGCCTGGCGGTACCGGGTTAAGTGGAAATGGCACGAAGCTCAAGGACCAGCAGAAGGATCCCGGTTCGAGCCCCCGGCTCCCCACCTGCAGGGGAGTCGCTTCACAGGCGGTGAAGCAGGTCTGCAGGCGTGTCTCCTTCCCCCTCTCTGTCTTCCCCTCCTCTCTCCATTTCTCTCTGTCCTGTCCAACAACGATGACGACAACAACAATAATAACAACAATGATAAACAAGGGCAACAAAAGGGGAAAAAATTTAAAAAAAAAGACCACCCATTTTCCGGAGAGAATTTTGCACCAATACCCATCCTCCCCACAGAGCTCATCTGCTGAGAGAATCAGGTAGGAGATCTCATTTAAATCAGACCCAGGAGCTGGGTGGGGGCACAGGACACCCTCTAGCACC